>NW_003852517.1:5119439-5141775 GCF_000181295.1 Otolemur garnettii
ATTAAATTAAAATTATTATTATTTAAAATATAAATTAAAAATATGTTTTTTTCTTTCTATTATACATTATATATATAGTTATACATATATATATAAAATTCTACAAAAAAGAAGAAAACCAAAATTCCTAGGCTGAACTATTTCTGATTATGACTATTAGCAGCACTCAAGATCACATTACCTTTCTGCCCCCCCCCCCCCGTGGCATTTCTCACAATTGTTTATCTCTGCAGATCCTGGATTTTTCCTTCCCTCCCACCTATTAACAGAAGCAGCGCCTCAGCTGACCTGCGTGCTCTGCGTGTAACTGGGCTGGGAGAGGAGATGAGGGAGTGAGTCTACTTGACTATTAGGTTAGAGTGAGAATACCCCCAATTTTTTGTTTTGATTCAACTTTTAGAAGTTGACCTATTCATTGTAATAATGGTAAGAAATAAAGTTAACATCATTTAATTTATATATTAGTCTAAAAATGATTGAAAACAACTATTGAAGCCTTATTAATTCTAATTATTGATGCTTCTACATGTTTCTAATGGGGGAAGAAGACAGAATATAATTTGATGATTTGGTAGGCACTCTGTGTAAATAAGGCTAGTCATCGATATTTCTTTGGCTTTCATTTTAATTATTTTCACATCTCTCTGGGTCTCTTCTCTTTTCAGATAAAAACCATTGACTTTTATTCTATAGATTAGAAATCTCATATTCTATCCCAGCTATTCTTTAAAAATAGCTCTATTTAATTATTTAGTCACTCACATCCTATGCTTTCCTCAGAGCCAGAGACTTTATAGGAACATTCTGAAGGAAAAGGTCTCTTAATCATTTTTCTGGGAAAAAGGATTTTTTTCTCCTTTGGGAAATTATTTTCATCCTCCTAGGATGAGAACATAAAACTTGATGGTTGGAATTTGGGTGAGTGGATTTCCCAAATCCATAGGCTGGATGAAAATCTAACAAAATCCAAATCCCATAAAATGGATTAAAATCTCAACATACTACATTTCACAGTTATAAAATTTTAAAGTGCTTTAAAATACTTTCCTTTACACTTCAAACAACCTACAATAAGGTGGAACAGGTATTATGTTCTGTATTATTTATTTAGGAAACCAAGGCAAAGTAATATGACCAGTTAGTGGTAGAGTTAAAGCTAAAATATAAATCAGCTTGGTCCTAGGCCTAAACTTTTAGGGAAAGCAGTAGAAATAAATATGGCATGTTTCAAATATCGCTGGGAGCCCACCCTGCTGCGTCTGAGTTTTCTTCTTGGTTAAATTCTTATTTGCTACTATTAAAAATCATTAGGTAAATACTCTTATTATCTCTCTTGGAAAGTATAGGTGTTATTATTTGTGCCATTTTCTCCAGACATCAAAATGGTGCATGCTGGCTAAGTATTTTGTTTTGTTGTTTATTGTTTGCTTGTTTGTTTAGACAGAGTCTCACTATGTTGCCCTTGGTAGAGAGCTGTGACATCATAGCTCATAGCAACCTTAAACCCCTCCGCTGCAGGAGTTCTCTTGCCTCAGCCTCCCAAGTAGCTGGGACTACAGGTGCCCACCACAGGTGCCCACCACAATGCCCAGCTAGTTTTAGAGATGAGGTCTTGCTCTGGCTCAGGCTGGTCTCGAACTCATGAGCTCAGGCAATCCACCCACCTGGGCCTCCCAGTAGCTAAGTGTTTTGAAAGCAATTTAAAATGTGAAGCATGGTGATGAGAAGAGTATAATATGCATCCCAGTGACCACCAAAAGCCACCATCCAGGCTCCAGATTGACATCTGGTACACAGCTAAGAAAAAGACCATGTAAGTAACACAAGGGCCATCTGTGAGTTAGACGCCAATTTTTTTTTTTTTTATTACATTCCTTCCAGCCTTTGAGGTGATGATGTTTAATATTCAAAGAAGATGAAAATAAAATGAGAAAGGAAGTGAAGCCCCAGCACAGTGGTGATTGGTAGAGTAATTGTGAGCATGGCCCCAGGATGATAGCAGCTTTGACTTAATCAATGTTGACAAGGCTGGGGAGAGCTGGGCAGGTCCCAAGAGGTAATATTTTACTCGGAAATCCACTCAACCTAATTTCAGTAATGTAGGGCTGTGGAGGGGCCTGGACCAGAGCCAAAAAGCAAGACCATTAGAACTCAGTATAGGCGATGGCAGCTGGGAACACCACCACCCTTCCAAGCAGCATTGCAACCAAGCTGCCTGCTGATCACACAGGCAGCCTCAGCTGCATATGCTCCTGGTATTTGCTCACCAGCAGAATGCGCAGACATACTATTCTCACCCTTTCGAGGAAATGAATGGAATTTGTAAAGGCAAGAGCTGCTTCCAGAATCTATTTAGCAAGGATCTGAGAGCCAGTTTCATAAACATATTTTAGGGACCCCTGTGAAATTGTCCATCCAAATCCCCTTAGTCTTTTAAAACTACCATTGTACTGTTTGAAAATGCATAACTTAGATCTTTATTACTTGCTGTCTTAATGTGGTTTTGATCTTTCTTAGGAATGATTGTTGTGAATCAAGAATGTGTAAATGACCAGACTGATTCATCTTTCAAAACTTCTGAGACTTAATAAAGTTATTCAACTTGGAAATCCAAGAGAAGTGACTCAGGAGCAATGATGCCCCTTTGGGGCATCTTCTTGCCTAGCTGCTTCTTTCCTGTACTGTCCTTTTAACATATCCTTGCAGGATTCTGCTAGTGTATAAATTCCGAGAAGGTAGAGATGGTAGCTTTGTGATTTCCTTGTTCTATCACTGCTGCAATATCTGCAGTTCGCAGAGAGCCTGTGCCACGTGGTGAGGCTCAGCTCCTTTCACTGGATGAGGAAGTGAACGAATGAATACATTTTTCCTTCCCTTTTAAAAGATCTTCAACTAAGTATGTTGAGATTACATGGTTTTCCTGTCCCTAATGGTAATTTTCTCTTTTTAAGTTAACATAGAAATGATTGAATTCATGGAGGCTGCCAGTGAGCATGGTAGTATCCGAGTGGTCATTGGGCTTGGAAGAGCATTGTTTTTGTCAAGGCTAAGATGCAATGGCATGGGCAGGTTATTACAACTTACTGTCAGATTCCGACATCATCTGTCCAAATTGAATATAATTTTTTGAGACTAAATGGTATGCACACAATTTAAATTGTAGCACCACACATCAAGAGGGCAGATTACACAAGTTGCTGAGCACTCTCCTATCTTAAGCCTCTCATATGAATAAAGCTGTTTACTCCTGAAAATATGACCATGTTCCACTTGAAAAATATATTTCTTAAAATGTTTATACCTTTAAAAAAAAAAAACAATCTCTAATATAAGTAAAAGTACTACTACTTATACCCAAACTGAAAAACAACAGTTTAGCTCAAACTAAAGCACATCATCAATTTTGTTTTGTTCATTTTTTTTATTTGTTTGGGATGCAGACACATTTTTATCTAATGATAGAACTGAACTTGCGGAGGTTGATGCCTGATGAGGACTGACTGGAGAGAAGACATCACTGGGTAGTTAATAGTAATAACCTTTGGTAAGGACAAGCATTGTTCACTATATATATAATGTGTATATAATATACACACATATTTTATATATACACATATCTCCTGTGTTTCTTAGCCTGGCTGCTATGACAAAGTACTATAAAGTACATCGTGTGTAAATATCAGAGATTTATTTCCCATAGTTCTAGAATCTGGAGAGTACAAGATCAAGGTGCTGGCAGATTCAGTGTATGGTGAGGGACTGATTTCTCATGGTCTTGTGGTGGCTTCTTGCTATATCCTTGCTATATCCTTGTGGAAGGGACTTGACAGTTCTGCATGGTCTCTTTGACAAAGATAGTCATGATCACTCTGCTCTTATGATCTAACCACCTCCTATTCATCTTGGGGGTTAGGATTTCAACAAATAAACTTTGGGAGAACAGAAATATTCAGTTCATAGCCCTGTGATTCATTTAATTTTGCTTTTCCTAGAATGTCTCAACAGAAATATTAGTGTCAATGTTACATGTTAATGTCTAATATAAGTAAGAGTACTGTTCAGAGCCAAACTGAAAAACAACAAGCATTCCTGTTCCCCGCCTTGCTGGGTTTCAGCCATCGTGCCGGTGACTCCCGGTTCCATTTGCCAGCTCCAGGCCCTTCCACTCACTTTCACTCACTGTCTTTATGTCACTTGGCACTGAAAGTGTGACTTTGGTCTTTTAACTTTGAGCCTCTTCTTAAGTAATAACTGTCTCAGAAGGAGGTTGATCCTCTAGATGAGGAGTGTGGTTATTTACTCTAATTGGATCATGGTAATTGAAGTGACCAGCTGGCATCAGCCATTCATCTGTCTTTGACACTCACCATGATCATCAAAGCCTTTGCACAAAATACTAAAGATTACGTATTAACTCTTCACAAATTGTGTAATTAGTGCTGGAAAGTGCCAAGACCAGATTTCATATTATGGAAGACTAATCAGGGCTCTTTCATTCATTATGATCTGCTTTTAGCAACACAGTTTTTAGACTTTGGAGGCTCTAGCTCCTGGCCTAAATACCTGTGGACTGCCTGGTTTAGTTCCTGCTCTAAGCCCGCTCATCCTTCTTGGGTAATACTAAAGGCAGGGAAAGCAATCTAAAGGTGAAGCTTCCTAGATGACTCTGTCCAGGGTTATAACTTGCTGCTGTTTACTAACAGGGTGGCCTTAGGTACATTATTTACTCTTCCCATGGCTCAGCTTCTCCAGATGTAAAATGGGATAATTAAGGTAGCTGCAAGGATTAAATGAAATAATACAAGTACACTTAGAACTGTTCTGTGAAGATAGTAAGAGCTCAACAATGTTAGCTGTAGTTAAATACCAAAGAGCCAGGAAAGTCATAATCCATACTTCTTTCCAAGTTGTTCTTTTCAGGCCACTGAATAGAACAGATAAGAAAACGTAGATATATGCTCAACATGATTTAATAACTACGACTTACCTTGGGTTGGCATCCAGGGGAGAAAGAACAAGTTAGCTAACTTGAGAACTTCTTTACAACACGTGAGCTCCAACGGACTCATTTATGCAAAACTTGGATTTTCTTCATAAATTCCCCCTTGTAGAAGGTTAAAATCTTTCCCAAATTCATGCAGTCTCACATCAAAGTAGAGCTAGGCAGAGCAGACCCATTATAACTATAGTTTTCTTCATTTGCACATAACGTTTACTTTTTTAAAAAGTATTATTATGGGTTCTTAGCTTACCCCACTTTTTTATTATAAAAGTTGTTACTTTATATTACTTCTTGCCCCCCCATATCTTGTTTCTCCCCATAATCTCTTGGTAGCCTATAAACAATTCATTGAATTTACCAACTTGATTCATTTTATTTCTGCTAATAGTCATCCCTTAATCTCAAAGATGACTTTTTTGCTCAATATTTAATAATATCAAGATTATTGTCATCTCAGCCAAATTAACATGTGTATAATTGTATATGTTCAGCTGAACTGAGTTCCAGTTGTATGACTAATGTTTCCTTTGGTAGTCATCTACCAAACTAGTGACCTTCGTCTACCCGTGAACTTCATCAATTTTAATTTTACATTTTGAAGTCATCTTTTTTTCATCTCAGAAGTTTTTGTAGGTTACCACAACCTTGTGAACCCTACCTACTTTGTTTCTGGTGCTGAATTGATAAAACGGTCAATTAATACATTAACCTCTGCTGCTCAAGTTTGGCTAGGAAAACTTGGAAAAGTAGAACTGACCTGGGTTAAGTCCTGGCTTGGTCATGAGAAAACCACATGCTTTAGGGAAAGTCTCTTTATATACCTAGAATTCACCATCCTCATCTGTTAGATGAAGATGTCCATTCATTCTTTCACTCAACAAACACTTATGGAAGCCTTCCTTGTGTTAGAGCCCATGCTGGGCCCTGGGTATTCAAAGTAGGGCAGAAGTAGGTATTGCTGTTACTCTAGAAGAGCATAACAGAGAGAAGAGCACTCTCCCACAACCGAGAGATGTGAAATGTCCCTCTCATTGCTTATATTCTGATTATGATAGTTATTGTTTATTAAAGGTATATTGTAAAAGGTTTTAAAAAGGCAGTAATATTTGCTGGGGTTTTTTTTTTTCACTACTTCTCCTCAATACCTATACAAGTGTTCAATAACAACTTGTTGAGCAAATAAATAAATAATTGTATGTAAAATATTTTGAGGCATTTGAGAAAAAGAAAATATATATATTGAATGTCTCCTAATACGAAACAGACAGCAATACTTTTTTGTCCTAATAAACCAATTTGCACTGAATTTCACCCCTTGTGTTAGGTCCACATGAAGGATGACAAGAGAAATTGGGGCAATTTGGGAGGATTTAACATAATTCCAGTCCAACAAGGCAAAGGGCAGAAATTGTGGCTGTGTCTCAGAGTTGTCTGCATTTTTTTTTTTTTTGCAGTTTTGGCTGGTTCCATGTTTGAACCCTCAACCCCTGGTATATAGGGCTGGCACCCTACTCCTTGAGCCACAGGTACCACCCAGAGTTGCCTGCATTTTTGTTCATTTGTTTCTCCTCTTTTTTGTTTTCTTCCTTTTATTCCACAAACATACAATTGTCACCTTACTCACCTTACTTCTCCTTTTCTCTTTGAGTTTCTTCATGTCCCTCAAATTGTGCATTGTAACACCCACATTTTTATGTTAGTAGGAGAGATTTGAAGTTTTCTCTTGCTCCTACAACTGATTTTTATGTAGGTTTCTGGCTATTAAAATCCATATTGTGTTTCTTTTGCAGTTTGAAGAGACCACTAAAAAGGTTGTTTTTGACTCTGGGCATGCCTCTGGTATCCTAAGGTGTGAGCAGCATTAGGGGACTAAGCAGATTCTCTATAAGAATTCTTGATTACTATTGAAGGAGCTAAGTAAAATAAATCTGGAACCTTTCTTCTGGTAGAAAATCAAATGGTTCATTAGCATACCAAAGTTCCGTAATACCTGGGAAATAACAGTTGAAGAATACAGAATATTATGATGATCAGAATTGAGTTAGTTTCATCCAAAAACTTGGATTGGTTCACTGGTTCTACAAGAATTTATAGTTACCTTGGAAAGCTACAGCCTTAAAAAATCTTTATGGGCAGTAGTAAGTAGTATAACTAGAATATCTACATTTTAGACATATATTACAGTGAGTTATGAACCCTAAAAATAAATCAGACTTAAAAATTTTGGTCATTGTAAGATGAAATTACCCATAGTAACTATTTACCTTATTTATCAGACCAGCCTGTTATGATTCTAAAAAGCATATCTATTTTCAAGAAAATAAACATATTTTTGCTCCTTAAAAGGTTTAAAAGAATGCTATTACATAGATAGTCCAAAGAAGGAATTCCAAAGATGTGTTTAACAGTGGTGGTCTTATTTGGATATAAATGTTCAGTTTCATCTGAATATAAATGTTTCAGCTAAGTGATTTGAAAGAGACATATTTTTATAATCTCTTCTAATGGTCTCTTAAATGGCCCCCATTTCTCTAATCTCAACATCTCCCAATAGCAAATCAGTTTTATCCAGTATTGCCAGTTTAATCTCCTAAGCATACCTAAGTTATATTCCTTGCTTGAGTGGTTTCAAAGCCTATGAATTACCTTCAAATTAAATACAAACTTGTTAGCTTAAGAAGATTTCACTGACTCCAGTTGGCCTTTTCAAGAAAAACAGGCAGCTAGTAGATAAGAAGAAGAAGAAAAGGAAAACAACAGTTTCAGTTTAAACGACAGGAATTTTCAACAACAGAATGTGGGAAAGAAAAAAAAAAAAGAAAGCGTTAACATCGCAAGCCTGGGACTACTATCCCTGGGTTTATTTACAAAGTTGACCATAGGCTAGCTTCTGGGAACTGGGATTTTGAGAGGGTTCTCACTATTCCCTAGATGAGAGTGGTACTCTGTGCCTATAATCTTTGTGAAAACAAGGTGGTTTATGCTGACCACCTGTTTTCCTTCTGCGAGTGTGGATTTGGTACATGCTAGGCAGAAAGTGCCATGTGACCAACCCCCAGTACAAACTCTGGGCTTGTAGGCTCAGGTGAGTTTCCCCAGTAGTTGGCATTTGACATGTGCCATCACAATTCATTGTTGGAAGAATTGTGCACATCCTGTGTGACTTCATGGGGGTTTAGACTTTTCGAAGCTTGATTCTTGGTTTCCTCTGAACTTTGACCCATGAGACTTTTCCCTTTGTTTATTTTGCTTTTTGTCCTTTCACCTCAGCTAAGGCGCCAGCCACATACACCTGAGCTGGCGGGTTCGAATCCAGCCTGGGCCAGCCAAACAATAATGATGGCTGCAACCAAAAAATAGCCAGGTGTTATGGCAGGCACCTGTAGTCCCAGCTACTTGGGAGGCGGAGGCAGGAGAATTGCTTGAACCCAGGAATTGGAGGTTGCTGTAAGCTGTGATGCCACAGCACTCTACCCAGGGGGACAGCTTGAGGCTCTGTCTCAAAAAAAAAAAAAAAAATTAGGGCTATGAATCCAACAGTGTACTGAGCCCTGTGAGTCCCACTGGCAAATCACTGAACTGAGGAGTGGTCTTGGGGACTCTTCCCACAAAGAGTTTATTGTTTGGCAACACAGGTGACTTCAGGACAAATGAGTTCTCTTTCTATAAGTTGGCATATTAGTAAACTATCTTATATCATAAACTGAGTTCTATAGAGAAACCAGTCGGAAAAATCATCCTTCGAAAAGACAAAAGGCCTCCTTGTTAAGCAAAACAATACTGGCTCTGTGGATATATGTGTTCAGTTGTAAAGTGCTTGACTGCAAGAAAATGAAAACTACTATAACACTTTAAAGAGGTTAGTGATTTGTCTGTCACAAGCTGAAGGAAAGATGTCTGGGAGTGACACAGTCACTCGGTTTTTTTGTTTGTTTGATTGCGCTCTACCATCCTGAGTATATTTTTGTCTTCATGGTCATAAGAGAGCTGCTACACCACAGGTGTTGTCTGATGTTCCCATCATCAGGAATGGGAGAATACCAAGGGCATAACTCAACTCTGCCCTCTCCAAGGAAGTCTCTAACTGACCAGCACTGTGTCATACAGCCACCCATAGCTCACGTAGGAGCTGGAAACTCAACTATTTCACTTTCTAGTCTTTTTGGGACTAGAAGTGAAGAATTAGGGAGTTAAGATGGATGCCCTGTGATCTGCACCAACTGTGTGTCAGAATTCTGGCAATAATAGAACAGAAATACAAGATTGATATTGATTACCTAAGAGAAGATCAGAGCTGTGGGTACCATGATTATAATAAGGCTGAGAGGTTAAAGGCCACGGCGATAGTGGACAGGTGTAGTGGACTCCTGTCCCTAATATACCATTGTTCCTGAGAAGTTCCATATGTGCCACTGAACAGGTTCCTGAAGGTAATCTCTTCTGAACTTGGATGACAATAGTCTTTTTTCCTTAACACTCGCGTGTAATAGCATATAAAGAATCGTACCATCATATGAACAGATGAGACCACGTACTAACTCTCTTTCCCACTCCCCCATCCTGTTTTCTTCCTCAGAAGCTGTAGATGAAACCAAACCTAAGGAAAGTGCCCGACAGGATGAGGGTAAAGAAGAAGAACGCGAGGCTGACCAAGAACATGCCTGAACTTGAAGAAATGGCTTTCCACATCCCTCCCCTCCCTCTCCTGAGCCCTGTCTCTCCCCACCCTCTTCTCAGCTCCACTCTGAAGTTTCCCTTCCTGTCCTGCTCACGTCCGTGAGTCTGTCCTCTCCCACCCACTAGCCCTCTTTCTCTCTGTGTGGCAAACATTTAAAAAAAAAAAAAAAGCAGGAAAGATCCCAAGTCAAACAGTGTGGCTTAAACATTTTTTGTTTCTTGGTGTTGTTATGGCGAGTTTTTGGTAATGATGATCCAATCATTTTGGGAAATTCTTGCACTGTAACCAAGTTTTTTGATCTGGTGCGTGTGGCCCTGTGGGAGTCCACTTTCCTCTCTATCTCTCTGTTCCAAGTGTGTGTGCAATGTTCCGTTTATCTGAGGAGTCCAAAATATCAAGTGAATTCAAATCCATATTTGTTTTCCTCCTTTTCAATGTGATGGAATGAACAAAAAGGAAAAAAAATTCAAAAACCCAGTTTGTTTTAAAAATAAATAAATAAAGCAAATGTGCCAATTAGCGTAACTTGCGGCTGTAAGGCTCCTTTTTCAATCTGAATATTAATAAATCATGAGAGTAATCAAAGACCAGTGGCTCTGTGTTTCTGTTCCATTGGACACCTTTGGGTCTCTTTTGCAGCATCTTAGGACACCAACAGCCCTGATAAGGAAAACACAGAAGAAGCCTGAGGTTCCCATCAGGACCGATGTCCTTGATGGGATGGTTGGGCCCTGTGCTAGTTTACTAGGTGTGCTGTAATGAAGGGGCACAGGCTGATGACTTGAACAACAGAAATTTATTATTTCACAGCAATGGAGGCTGAAAGTCTGGAAGGTGTTGGCAGAGTTGGCACCTCCTAAGGGCCAGGAGGGAAAGACACATCCCTGGCCCCTTGCCTTGCCTTGGAGACAGCTGTGTGTTCTCTGCACCTCTTCACGTCTTCTCTCTATGCCTATGTTTGTGTCCAAATGTCCCCTTTTTATAAGGATTTTAGTCATGTTGAATTAGATCCCACCCTAATGATCTCACTTTAATGGAATTACATCTCTATGTAAGGCCATGTTCTGAGATGTTGGGGTAGGACTTAAACATATGAATTGGGGGGCAGGGCACAATTCAGCCTGCAACAAGCACTAAGACTTGCCTTTGCTAAAATAACTTCAGTGCATTTGCATTACTCAGAGGAGTTAGTTTACTTAATGAAAGGTTATTTTATGTTTTTCTAAGTTAAATATTATAGAGAGGAGCCAGACATGCACCTATTGTCCCAGCTGCTTGTGAAGTTAAGGTGGGAAGATAGCATAAGCCCAGAATTAGTTTGATCCAGCCTTGGCAACATAGATATATATATAAAATATATAATCTGAAAAAAAAATATATATATATAAAGTGGAGATGTGCACAACTTTAAGAAACGCCCCTAGGCTTTGTTTAGTTGATTTATTTTAACCCAAGTATTGAGCCAGTCTATTCTGTCTCTTTCAGTTTATCAAATTCCACTGGGTTTATATTCCCCACACAAGGCAGCTGTCAGATTCTTGATTAGTTATATTTATTGTGCTTTCTGATAGTGATAGTATATAATGAAAGGTGTACATTTGTCACATCCATTGTTAGTCCTTTCCCTTCCAATTCCAGTTTTTTTTTTTTTTAAAAAATGCCTTCTATTAGAAAGTAAACAGTTCTCAGGAGAAACAAAACCATGTCCTTCAATCCCGAAGTATCTATGCTCTTTATTCCTCCCTAAATTTTCTAAATCAATCCCAGTGCAGATTCCTAGTAGGTCATGTTCTTCCCTCGCCCTGAGTCTTCTCCCATTGCCAAGCATGGCCAGGGGACTCCCTTCCGCTTCCTCTGCTCATCTGCATATGGAATTTCCTAAGTGGGAAGAGAAAATAAGATCAAAGAAAAAGTTCTAATGTTGATGAAGATCATGGAAACAATTCATCTTAGGAAGTATGACCTATACCTTGATAAATCTGCTCAGCTGTGTATAGAGCTGGTGCTTAATTAATGCTTCAAAGAAAGCTGGTGTCACCTGAAGGATGAGTCCTGCTTGGATCAAAGGGGTCTTTCCTTGGTCACTGTCACTAAGGGGAATGTTTCACTGGAAGAAACAACTACCAAAATAAATCAGAAATTATAAATAACATATATATTAAAGAAATTTAAGAGTTTGACTTCATCCTGAGTTAGTATGATCTCAGTGGAAGACTTTGAAACAAGTATGTGGGGCTCTGAAGACTTTGAAACAAGCATGGTCTGAATGGGGTCTCATCAGATAAGGTGTTGAGAAAATCTTCCCTGGGGGGAAGTCAGATCACATAGGATGTTTGGCAATGTATTATTTTAGAAACTATTTTACTGGAAAGATTTTGGGTTTTATGGGGTGAGTGGGTGTGTAGAATAAATGCAGTAATTTCTCTTTCAAATCTCTTTCAATGATTTGGAGCAATTCAATGTCTTCAAAGCAGAGTTATAAACTCTTCTACTAAATTCATATTTATACTGAAATTAATAGCATATGAGTTTTTAAGCTTATGATAATATACACTGTTTAGTGGTCTTACTACTTACGTCAGAGTTGGGATTTTTTTTCAAATTTCATTTAGGGGCATCTTTTTATTCTAGTTACAAAGTATTGGTTCTTTAATAGAGTTTTAAAGATGGGGTAGATGTATTAGAGAGTCTCATAATGACGCTAAAAGATATACCGGGGCTAACTCCACCCCCATGCTGAGGCAAAGCAGTGTGACTGAAGCTTATACACAACACACACAAAGTCATGGTGGCACTGGAAAGCCCTGAGCATTCAAGATACAGCAACACAGATTCTAAATTCTGCTCAGAAAGGAAGGTAAGTTATTGATTCTAAAACACCTACATCTGGATTACTTTGAAAGATAAAAACTAGGTTGAGGACAAGTAAAAGAGGCCTCAACATTGGCAGGTGATGCTTTCAAATGGAAATAAGGTCATATTCTGGGCATTAGCCCCAATATTCCATTGATAGCAAAACCATGACCTTATCTTTATGAAATAAGGTCTTTTGACTGAGCTGCATTATTTGAGTCTAAAATGTTGTCATGAGGTAATACAGTTTGAGTCTCTTTGAAGATAAAGGGATTTCTAAAATAAAATCCTTTATTCCCCTCAGCCCATCCACATTTTGCTGATCGGCCAATCTTTCTCATCATCTACCCAGTGGCTTAGGTCAGAAATCTAGAAAGCAGCCTGATTCCTTTTTGCTTCGTATAATATTTAATTCATGAATAACCTGCTGCTGTGAATTTATGAGCAGAATAAGGATAAAGCTTCTGCCCACTGCCCTGACCAATCCTGCACTGCTGCACTGTCCTTGGTCAGTCTGAGGTGTTCTAAGCCTGTTTTTTTTTCTTTCTTTTTTTTATTTTTTATTTTTTAACAGTGGTTGCTTTCCCTATGTAACTCATAAGAGAAATTTGAAAGTGATTGCCAAATTCTTTATCTCAATATCCTAAATTAAAGGCACTTCTAAGTCTCAAAAATGTATTAGTCCCAGCATGGGCCAGCTCCAGGAAAACGAGTTCTGCAGTCAGCATGGAAGGCCAGACAATGGGAAAACCGATTAATAAATGATGTCATAGAGCATTATTAGGATCACCACACGTTCCATTAACTTTTTTTTAAAACCTTCCATACATCGTCTGTTGTCATGGAAACACAGCTACTGTTAAGCTGCCTATAAAAATAACTTAATGACTGGTGACCCTTCCAGATAAATGTCAGCTAATAAGCATTATAAGTGGGAGTTTCTTTAATTTCAAATAGAACTCTTGCCTAATTATTTTCCTGGGGGGATTAAAACCCATATCTGCCTATCATGCAGACAAGGCCTGCATCCACTTTCAGTCAGAAATTCACTCCTGAATAAATGCAATTTTGTCCTTTCTCCCTAGAAAGTAATTCACAGTTATCAGGAATAAGGACAAGAGTGTAGCTATGAGAGTGACGAGTCATTAAATGCTCTTAAAAAACATTATGAAACGGGCACGGACATTTCAAATGGACATTTTCCGGATTTGTTTTCTTACAGGTATGTGCCATTGTTGGTAATTACAGCATGTTTAGCGTCACAGATGGCACCTTACTAAATACACACTCAGTGGAGCGAGATGCCTTCGTTCAGGAGAAATGTGCTGTCCATTTATTTGCATCACTTAAGATCAGGCTACAGAATCACATGGGATTGTCATAAGAATTTTAAGCTAATTTTGTTGTTTAATTGCCCAAATGATACTATTTCATTGTAGAAAGGCAAAAAATATAAATAATAAAAAAGACAAAAAATAATCCATACTTTCCAACCCAGAATTAAGCAGTGATAACATTTAGAGATTTCACCTTATACTATCTATAGCCTATCTGCCTACTTATTGGCCTCTTCCCATCCCCTATATCATCCACTTATTTATTTAAAACAAAAATGGGCTTGTGCTGTGTATAGTATTTTGTAAACTAGTTTAGACAGTCAACAACAAATTCTGTTTTTATGATATGTTTTTAATAGAACTTAACCAGATCCATAAAAATGAAAAAATTAGACCAGAGGATTGAGTTCTTTATATACTTATATAGATTTTCATATTTCCAGAGACAGAAGACTTTAAAACTTGTGGTTTCCATCACTGCTTCCCAGCACCACACCAAGGCTCATAGAAGCCTGAGACAAAAGGAAAACGTTCAACCCAGTTTAAATATTCTTCACCTTATTACGGGCTTATGTCTTAATAAACCCATCGTAAAGTCTAAAAAATGTTATGTCAATCCGTTGTTAGCTGGGAACCATCCCATCTTTATCTACTTATCAAAGTATTGCCCCATGTTTTGAGAAAAGTTAGCAAAAGATCTACAATCAAATATATGACTACATTTTGCCCAATGCATTGATACGCCATTGTCAACCCTCATAAATCTGTTTGCTGGTAGATAAGGGAACTGACAGCTAATTAGAAAGGACTGATCCTAGTGCACAATAATGCAAAGTCATAAAACAGATATAGCCTATCCTTAAGTAAAATGTTTATATTTTATTTTTCATAGATTCTTTTGCTTTAATTTCAAAAATATTATATTTAATTACTACTTCGATTGCTAACTTTTCTGTTGTAACCTTAAATTTTGCACTTAAGGAAAGTAGCTTCACTTGCCTTATTCTAATTCTGGCCCTGCTGCTTCCGAAGAGAATGCTAGAATCATTGCTTCCCAAATATTTTTCTGACAAATATTAGACAGCTGTGAGTAAAGTAGAGTGATACTGGGGGGCTAAAAGGCTTGAGAGTGGGTGGGATCACGAGACAGTGGGAATTAAATGTTTAATATCCTTAACCCCAGTGAGAATGGCTCATATCACATGGTCCCGGGGCAACAGATGCTGCTGTGGAAGTGGAGAGAAGAGAACACTCCTGCACTGTTGGTGGGACTGCAAACTGGTAAACCCTCTATGGAAAGAAGTATGGTGAGTCCTCATAGAACTAAAAGTTGACTTTCCATCTGATCTTGCAATCCCATTACTAGGTATCTACACAAAAGAACAAAAGTAATTTTATCATAAGGACATTTGAACTCAAATATTTATAGCAGCCCAATTTACAATCTTGAAGATATGGGAACACCCAAGTGCCCTTCCACACATGAATGGATTTATAAACTGTAGTATATGTATACCACAGAGTACTGTTCAGCCATAAAAAAGATGGAGGCTTTATATCTTCATAACAACTTGGATATACTTGGAGAACATCCTCCTAATTAGAGTATCACAGGAAGACAGCTATCACATACGCAGTACTAAACTGAAACTAGTAAGTAAAAAAACATGTGCTCACTTGAGAGAAAAATTCAATTAAATTCAAGAAGATGGGAGGGGAGAAGATAGTTCAGCAAGTTCCCTCCCAAAGGGAGCAATGCACAGGGATTATAGGGCACACTTCCTGGGTGAAGGAAGCCAGTACAACTTGGACTTACCTTACAAATGCAAACAATGAAAACCAATTGTGTGGATCCTTATATTAATCTGAAATTAAAAAATACATGTCTAATACTTCTTCAAAGTTAATAGGATAACTTTAAAAAGTTTCCCTGCTTTCTAGAGGAGGCATTTTATGGAGTGAATGTGCCCCCTCAAAATTCATAAGTGGAAGCATAATCTTCAATGTGATGGTATTTAGGTGGAGATGAGGCATTTGAGAGATAATAAGACCACAAGGATGGACCCCCCCCCCCGTGAAGGGATTAGTGCCCTTATTAGAAAAGGTAGATGCTTGGGATCTGTCTCTCTCTCTCTCTCTGCCAGGTGAGAGTACAGTAAGAAGGTGGCTTTCTTAAAAGAGGGCCTTCCCCTTACCATGCTGGCACCTTTATCTTAGACTGCTAGCTTCCAGAACTGTGTGAAATAAAAATGCTATTTCTGATAAGACACTCAGTCTATAGTACTTTTCTTAGTACAGTCTGGACTGACTATGGTAGTATAGACTATAAAATATCTGAATATAGACATCATGGAGTGGATCAACACTGGTTTAGGCTAAGAGGAAGTAAAAAAGTCATGATCTATCTAAACATTTAAAGAATAAATTAAAAAGTACAATAACACTTGGTCTACCAAACCAAATCACCAGTTTCTGATACCTGGTAGTCATTAATCACTTCTTAGGGTTGTATTTTGTAAGAGTATGGTTATGAAACTAGACTAGTCACTTGGAAAATCACATTCTCACTGAAGCTGATTAAGTAAGGTATTTTATAAAGAAACTATTACTAAGTGTTGTGGGAAATAAGTACTCAATAATTAACTTACCATAGGTATAAATTTACATTTAAACTACAGATAAGAACACCAACATTCCATTTTTTATTCAGAAATAAAGATATCTGACTTTGAATTTTAAAATACCAAGAACAGGTTTTTGAAAATTGCTTCTTCTACCTTTGGCCCAGCTTTGATAACAGCCTTCAGTGAAGGCTATAATCTCATTGCTACCTGGGAGCCTTTGCCTTAGCAACAGAGGTCACCAATGGTATTCTGCAGGGCCACTTTTTACTGCTTTCTGACCTCCTACCTCTGGACCTCTCTGCTAGCCTATACCTGCAAATGCTGCCCTCCCTCTCTGCTTAGATGACTCCTGCTAGAGTGTAATCTCCATAGGAATGGGATTTTTGTACTAATTAGCTCTGTACCTTAGTTACACCTGAGAGTATTTGAAAATAGCATGCAAAAATACTAGACAAATGTATGAATGTATGAATTAATAAATTAATGAATGGACTTCTAATTCTTGTTCTTCAATTTCTACCTCCTTTTCTGTTCTTTTGTCTTTGCAAATTTCCCTTAAGTGTACCAAGATGCAACTCAGGTAATTTGTTCAAGAAGTCCCCTTGTCCAAGAGGGAGAAGTATCTCCCAAGAGGGAGAAGTATGTACTCTCACATATCATATCTGATGATGAACTTGGGTCAATAATTGCCACATGAATTGGATAAGTTTTGCTCAAGGCATCTGAGGGATTCAGCCCCTGTCACCTACTCTCTGTTCTAGCTTAATCCACTTCTGACTTTGCATAATTGGGCCTCAATACCTTCATTCCTGCCTTTGTACTTGCCAATTCCTCTTTCTGGAATGTTCTTAGCCCAGATAGCCACACAGCACTTTTAGGTCATTCCTAAAATACTATCTTCTCATTGATAATTTTAATGACCAACTCATTTAATATATTTTACCACGCTATCCTGTGAAAGTTTCTCAAATAGAGATAAGGCTTACCTCCATTTAAAAGTTTCTCAAATAGAGATAAGCCTTAGCTCCATTTATCCTTGACTCAGTTATGTTATTTACCTGTCTTCTATCACTAGAATAAAAGCTTCATGAAAGTAAGAACTTTCCCTATTTTGTTTTTACCTCAGCTCTTAAGATAACTGCTTGTCATCAGGTAGGATTCCAATAAATGCCAATAAATACATTTTTTCTCAAAATTCCAAACACAAATTTTAAGTTCTTTACTTGATTATTGGATTTGGCACACACTTTCTACCTTTTATGTTTTTAAAATTGGTTCTTCCTAACTATAGCATCTGTCCATGGACCCCTGTCTTCTAACATTCCTCAGTAGAAGACATCTGTTATTCTGGCCCACGTAGCAGCATTTCACATTTTTCTGGTAGTAAACTACCATTTTTATAATTCTGTTTAGCTTCAGTGAACTAATGGACTATGATTATTATTCTCTCATCCTCAACATGGAAGAGATACTAGAACAAGGCCTGGCCAATCAGGATACTACATCTCCTGGCTGTGACTATTGGTTTAAGTACAGGCCTGTGACTTAAGCCACGTGCTCCCCTGAAGTTTTCTGCCAAAGCTAGGAGGACAAGACTTTCATCTTGGGAGGATTTATAAACTAGGGAACGTGGTGCGTCTTCCATAGGTCGTGGCTGTTTGCTAACCATGTGGAGAGAGCCTCCTCACTAAGGGAAGGAGACCAAGTTCTGGTAACATTTGGTCCTCTAGATGTAGCAATGCCTGAAGCAAGTATTATAATTAGATTCTTCGTTATGTGTATTAATACCCTTTTTTGCTTAAGCTTCTTTGAGTTGTGCTTTTGTCAGGTACAACTTAAAGGATTCCTGACATTTTAGCTTCCCCATGCTTGCTCCAGCCTCAGGAACCCTCAACACATAAGTCATCCTCTGGGTGATGTTTCCACCAGGATTCTTGGATCCTGGACATTTTCACAACATCTGTGGCATAAGCATAATGATTTGTTGTCTAATGCCTATGGTGTGTACTCATTTTCTCCCCCACAGATTGGCATTTTCAAAATTTAACCTGAAAATGCTGAGGGACAACACTATTTTGTCTACAGAGGAGAGGACACGTGATAATAGATAGTGAAGGCTGGAACTCAGTGAGGTTGAGTGTTACCAATGATACCCCCCCAAACTTTGAGTGAAAGTCATAAAGCACATTTTTAATGCTTAGAAGAACAAGATTTGAGGTATGATCTTGTCTTGAAATCATAGGTATCTCTTTCAAAAATCTAACCTCATTTTACATCAGAATAGCATATGATATGAAAGTAATTACACATTTCAATAAACATGGATCTTTCCTATTAACAAACAGTGCTGAACAAATATTTTTAAATATTTACTCTGGATATATTACTGTCATAGTACAATGGAGTGGGTGTTTAAAAAAACAAACATTAGTATAATTTTATTTCTACAGTAGAAAACATCATATGATCTATGTACATATACATACATGTACATACATACATGAAATTTGATAAGTTATAAGCAAATGGGGTGAGAAATATAAAATTAAAAATAAAATTAAAAACAGGGCTGTGCCTGTGGCTCAAAAGAGTAGAGTGCCAGCCCCATATACTGGAGGTGGTGGTTTCAAACCCAGCCCTGGCCCCAAAAATAATAATAATAAAATAAAATTAAAACATATTCTTCTTTGCAAAGTATCTCAAGAATGGAAGAAAAATTACCCAATATACACAGCCCTACTATGAAACTAATTTATAGCTTTCATAGGAAAGCTATAACCCAATTATAGCCCAAGAATATGGGGAAAGGGGAGAGGGAGAGGAGGGGGGAGTATGGGAGGATGATTGGTGGGACCATGCCTATGGTTCATCTTACAAGGGTACATGTGAATCTTTCTAAATGTAGAATATAAATGTCTTAACACAATAACTAAGAAAATGACATGAAATCTGTGTTAACTAGTTTGATGAAAATATTTCAAATTGTATATAAAAACAGCACACCTAACCCCATGACTGTATCAATGTACACAGCTATGATTTAATAAAAAAAAAATTGAAGTTTCTCTTTCGTAGCTTATGACACAGAATCTACTGTCACTTGTACTTATTTTGGATCTTTTCCAAAGAAATTAGGAGACCAGAAATGCTCATTTTACCAGGGTGTTTCTTACAAAAGGGATCCAGGCTTGCTCTGGAAAGGAATTTCATGGCATTCCTGAACAGGAAACCTCATGTAGTTTTTGCTTTCCTTTTATCCAAATAGTCTTTGTGAGCCCTAAACCAGAATTAGTGCATCAAGCTATATGTTATGAAGTTCAAGTCCGCATCTGCTACTTTAAAGCCATGACCAGGCCATCTTGGATGAATTCATTTCTCCTATTTATTATACAGGCTCAGTTTTCTTTTCTGGCTACTCTGCAGGAGACTAGAAACTACTATACATTTAAGACATCATCAAGTGATTCCATAGATATGTATTAAACACTTCCCTAGGCAAGGGAAATAACAAAAGAATTAAGACATGGTCATATAATTTACGGGTGTGGAAATGGCAAGAAGTCATCTGTCTGTCCAGAGATTAGAGTAGAAGGGGATGCATTACTTTGTGTACAGAAGAGGCTGGGGGAAAAAGCACTGGACAGATCTGTAAAGAGTTTAGAAAACAAAGGAGTTTGGACTGGGGTATAGACAGTGTTATGTAGAGAGTTAACTAATAGAATCCTTCTGGGGTAAATTGAAAGGATTTGTAAACTTGGATGAAAAAGAAAATACTTCTTTATTTTTATTGACTGTTATCTAAAATTTAGCATTTTTGTCACTAATGAAAATAGCTAACAAGCCATAGGGGTACCTGCACAACCTGTGACTTTGTTACCAAAATATTAGAGTGGTTGCATTTCATATCTCAAAATGTTATGTCATTCACTCCTTTAAAATGTTAGTAGCTATAAAATATGCTGCCATGTCTCTTACTTAGTGAGTTAATATAAAAGCATATTGATAACTATATTTTAATACGATAACTATTTTACAATAACTTGTTTCTGCTATAATTATATGCATATTAATTTATGATTTTCAAAGACTATTCTGAGAAAGATTATATGCTTCTTCATCTGGCAAAGAATCTACGGGGAAAAATGTTAAAAACCTTGTATTAGAGATATTTTATTTTATTTATTTATTTATTTATTTATTTTTGAGACAGAGCCTCAAGCTGTCCCCCTGGGTAGAGTGCTGTGGCATTACAGCTCACAGCAACCTCCAACTCCTGGGCTCAAGCGAGTCTCCTGCCTCTGCCTCCCAAGTAGCTGGGACCACAGGTGCCCGCCACAACGACTGGCTATTTTTTGGTTGCAGCCATCATTGTTGTTTTGGTGGGTCATGGCTGGGGATTCGAACCCACCACCTTAGGTGTACGTGGCTGGCGCCTTAGCCGGTTGAGCTATAGATGCCGAGCCTAGAGATATTTTAGAGACTACATTTGTGGTATAAGAAGAAAACTGGCAATACTGCAGAGTACAGAGAAGTTGTGAAGGTGAAGTTAGGAGGTTGAAGTTATCACACAGAAGTAGAAGAAAGCTGAGGGAAGGATCTGGGAAGAGAAGATGAGGCAGTGGGCACAGCAGATGCAAAGCCCTGAAGTGCACAATAGCCAGCTGAGTTCTGGGAAACAAAAGCAAGGAAGTATGGCTAGACGGTGGTGAGTAAAGGGCAGGGTTCCCATACCTTTTGCCAGGCCAGCTGTGAACCTATGAAATTAAACAAGTAGTGTGCTTCTTGAATACTGCAGTGGGACAGGCAAAGGATAGATATTCTTACTCCAAAAGAGAAAAATAGAAAAAAGAAAGGCGTAACTGGCTTCAATTAAGTCCAAACCCAACAGGGCGAATGGCATTCAATCTTAAGACACCAGAATAATCTTATTTGATTCAATGTTCCCTGTCCCAGACACAATGGGGTAAGGGTTTGGCCCCCAAGGCTCCAGGTGGCTCAGATCCCATGGCTTTGCTGGATACAGGCCACACCACAGCTCTCACAGGCTGGGGTCATGCATCTGTGGTTCTTCCAGGCTAGAGTTGTTTACTGGCAGCTCTGACATTCTGGAGTCTCAAGGACAAACCTGCTCCCCCAATTTCTCTAGGCATTGCCCTAGTTGGGGCTTGTTGCAGTAGTTCTGGCCCTGTGGTGATAATCTCCCTGGGCCCAGAACTCTCAGAGATATCTTTGCACAGGCAGATCCATCCTCTCCCAGAACTGCCATGCACTGTGCCAGAATGTCAGGAATGGAGCCTTGAGGCAGGGCTGGGCAGAAAGTGCTAAGAACCCTGGGGTGCCACAGACCTTTACTCTGGGCCTGTGATGTGAGCATAGCCTCAGTGATCTATGAAATGACTTTTGGATCATTCTTCCATTGTTCTTATAAATAGCACTTGACTTCCACTGAATCATACTAATCTCCTTATTAACCAATTGCATGGCCATACCTCCGGTATATTCTCCAAGCATAATTTTTCACTTTTTACAGCATGGCCATGCTGAGAAATTTTCAAGTCTTTAAGTTCTGCTTCCTTTCTGTTTATAAATTCTCTCTTTAAATTATTTCTCCTCACATTTTATTATAATCAGGCAAGAGAAGCCATGCCACTCCCTCAATACTTTGCTTAGATATATCTTCTGCCAAATATCCAATTTTATCACACACATACACTCTACTTTCCACAAAACACTAGGACATAAACACAATTTAGCCAAGCTCTTTGTTGCTTTATAACAAGGACCAACTTTCCTCCAGTTTCTTTTCTTTTCTTTTTTTTTTTTTTGAGACAGAGCCTCAAGC
>NW_003852517.1:5141886-5163606 GCF_000181295.1 Otolemur garnettii
GGTGGTGGACATTCTGGCTCACAATTCTTTTTTTTTTTGGTTGCAGCCGTCATTGTTGTTTGGCGGGTCCGGGCTGGGGATTCGAATCCTCCAGCTTAGGTGTACGTGGCTGGCGCCTTAGCCGGTTGAGCTATAGGCGCCGAGCCTTTCCTCCAGTTTCTAATGACATATTCCTATTTCTGACTGAGACATCATGAGAATGACCTTTGCTGTCCATATTTCGAAAAACATCCTGCTGATAATCACTCAGGAAGTAATCTCTAAGAAGACTGAGACTTTGTCTACAACTCTCCCCTTCTGAGCCCTTACCAGAATCACCCTTGATGGTTCATTCCTGACAATATAAACTTTTCTAGCATATGTTTCAAAACTCTTTCAAAACTTTTGATAAAAATGAAAACTGCAATGAGATAACATCTCACCTCAGTAAAAGTGTTCTTTATCAAAAAGAAGGCAAAATAACAAAGGCCGGTGAGGATGTGGAGAAAGGAGATTCCTTGCAGACTGTTGATGTGCAAGTAAATTAGTGCAACTGCTGTGGAGAACAGAATGGACCTTCTTCAAAAAAATAAAAATACAACTATCAGAAGACCCATCAATCCCACTACGGGGTATTTATTCTCTCATGTTTGTTACAGCACTATTCACAGTAGCCATATATAAATATATGAATGGGTAAAGAACATGTGGTACATATGCACAATGGAACATTATTCAGCCATCAAAAAGAAGGAAGTCCTGTCATCTGTAGCAATGTAGATGGACCTGGAGACCATTCTGCTAAGTAAAATGAGCCAAACACAGAAAAACAAATTTCACATGTCCTCACTTAAATGTGGGAGCTAAATATTGAAATACCTGATCTTATGGATAGCATAAAGAGTAGAATGATAATTACCAGAGCTTGGGAAGGGTATAAAGAGAGGGAGGTATAAAGTGGGGATGGTTAACAGATGTAAAAATATAGTTAGATAATTTGAACAATATTTGATAGCAGGACAAAGAGACTATAGTCAACAAGAAGATATGTTATACTTTAAAATAACTAAAAGAGTAAAATCAAAAGTTTCCTATAACAAATGATAAATACTGAGGTCATGGATATCCCAATTACTCTGAATTGTTTCTTACACATTGTATGTCTATATCTAAACATCACAGGTACTATAAATATATATGACCATTATGTACCCATAAAAATAAAAAAGTTTAAAATTTAATACTGAAAAGAAGAAAATAGGTAAAAGAACAAGAAAACTTTCTCCAGCCCCTACTTCTGGAGGACAGATTTCATGCCAGAGTACTGGCTTCCTCTGTGTATAACTGGCAGTGAGCTTGCTTGGTAATATGGTTAATAATACATTTATAAATAATAGCTTCTTTTAGAAGAAAAAGATCCACAGAGAGCATTATTACATGAGGGAAATATATTTTTTGAAGAGGATTTCCATTTTAGAAATATTAACATATGAACAATGCACATTTTAGGAACCCAGGAAATGAGCACTGTATAATATAGAATGTTCTATATTACATATTACATATACCTGTACATAAATGTGTAATGTAGATGGGCAGGGACCCTTTCTCCTGTTCTCCAAATCATTTTAGCCTCAGTCTTATCACACAGGGCGTCTCTGATCCTCAGCTCCTCCACAAATCTTTCTCAAATGTGTTAGAAAGGACTTGTTTTTTCCAGAACTGACACTGTTGGGTGGCGCCTGTGGCTCAAAGGAGTAGGGTGGCAGCCCCATATGCCGGAGGTGGTGGGTTCAAATCCAGCCCTGGACCCAAAAAAAAAAAAAAAAAAAACTGCAAAAAGAACTGACACTGTTCTCTGCATTGGTCCAGACTTCCAAAAATCTCTCCCTGAAGAATGTTTCAAACATTGTCGACTTAGTGTAGTGGCCATGTGCCTGGTTTACACTGTAACCACCTACCACACATTTAAAATACAATTGCTTAACACTTGGGTAAATATAATGCCACCTACAAAATGTCACTGCTCTCCATCTCTGGCACCCTGTCTGCTAATTCTTCCTTAATGTCAGCCATTAACAGAACATGCCCAAGCAAAGCAAAGTAATAGAAAGCTGAATCATACATCATTGGCAAAATTTCCAGATCCTTTCTAATTGCATGATCTTTATTTCAGACTTCATTACAAATAAAAGAATGAATAGGTGAATTTTCCTCTGATGGATGAAAATGCATAACTTTGACAACTGGAGAAAATAAAAGAATACCTCTTGATTGGTATGACCAAGCTGAAACATTAAGAGTAAGCAGCGCATAAATTGAGTTCCCAAAATATATATTAAATTTTGTATTTATTCATTTTCATCTCTTTTCATAAGTTGAATTGGCTCATTGAGCAAATGGAAATTTCTTGAAAAGGACAAAATCTTTTCTCGCATTTCTATAAGGAGCTAAAAGAAGAAAGCATCCTTGGGGACGTGCTGAAGCACCTTGTTATTAATATAAGCAAGGCTCCTTCTACTATTATCCGGCTTCAGCCTTCAACCGTCAGAAACAATCACACTGCATTCATTCTTAGCTGCTAGTTGATAAATTTACGTGAGAAAAAATATGTTTGCCCCATTCCCTTGTTATGGACTTCAGCTCTGATGAGGATGGGAAACTTAAGCAGACAGAAGACTCATCATTACACCGGGCAATGTTTCTCTCTTCCAGATAGCCACCCTCTGAGATTTGGTCACGGAATGGACTTCAGAGAAATAATGCAGTGAGGAATTTGTCAGAATTTGACAATAGGCTGGCAGTGGGATGTAAAGGGTGAATGAAAGGGGAATTGAGGGTGGCTGCAGGGTGTGAGTCTGAGACTTTCGAAGGATGGTGGTGGCAAGGAAGACGGGTGGAAACGTGTGACTGTGAGGATATTTGACATTAGATAAACAACGTGGCTGTTTGCCTCTTGAAGCCCCATTTATTACTACTTAGACTGAATTGATTTCTGCATGGCAAATATTGACTTATCTTTCAAAAGTCCCAGCTAAAATGTCACCTCCGTGGAGAACCCTTTCAGATACTCCCCAGGCATTTAGTTGCCTCTCCGGGGCCCACAGAGTACACAGTGCACACACTGTTCATGCTGCTAGGATAATATTTCCCGTGCTGTAATTTGCTGCTTATGTATTTTCTCTCTCTGACAAATGGATCAGCACGGCATGGTAGAAAGAGCACTGCTTTTGGAATAGACAGACGTGGGTCCATTTCCAGCTCTGTCACCATAACATTGTGACCTGAGAAATGACTAGGTTACATGTAACATGGGGACTGCACTATCATTTGCAGGAATGCGGTAGGGATTAAACTGGCAACATATCTGAGAGCGCGGCACATAGGTGGCGCTCAATTCATGCTCTTATTATCTCATTCTTTATTTTGTCCAAATCATGTGCTCCACAAGGGCAGGATTAGATTCTTGGAATCCCTGGATGCTGGCACTATGTAGGTACTCAATAAATATGTTTTGAATGAATGAATTAGCCCAACATCTGTGTCCCTTAGCTTCATGAAGCCACCTTTTATCATAGTCATTGTGTGATCTTATCTGTTCATCTCCTTCAGGCTGTGAGCTGCTCAAAGGCAGGGGACCATTTATGTACTATACACCATAACATTCTTAGAGTTTCCTCCATTTTTATGGTGCTCTGCCTTCTGGGCACATGATGGCATTATTCTCCTTGTACTTGTGTGGAATTATGTGAATCGTTTTAGCCATTTTAGTTGCAAGTAGCAGTGACCTTCCTGCAGGAGCAAGTATGCACACATGCGAGACCTTCAATTTCTTTTGCTATCTGTCACTGTAATGGGCAATGCTCAAGATGATGGTTGGTCAATAGGTTGTGTTTCTGAGTGACTTCATTGAGCAGAGCTCCCATTCTCTTTCCATGATCTATAATGGAAAAGTTACATAATCAAGAATAAACTTTAGTTGGCTTAAGTGAATGACATTTGAGGGATGTTTGTTATCTCAGACTACTCTCACATATCTTGACTGCCAAAGGCAGCAGTGAGCCAAATGTCTGGCCCTATATTCAGTTAAGGGCAATTATCAGAAACCCATTCAATAAACCAACTTTACAATATTTTACTACTTGAGAAGTATTTTCAACAATAGAACAAAAGCCCAAGTGATGTTTGGAAGAGAGAAATGATCTCCATTTAACACATGGGGCAACTAAAATAAAGTACTCCATGAGAACTTCAGTAAATCATGCAGATACTTTCAAAGTCAGTATTGTTTCTGCCTTCCAAACAGGCAACCTTTTGACAAAATCACAGAGGAAGCATTGAATATTTGAGGTTCACATTTATAAAGCCTGTACTCTTAGGAAGCCTACAATTTATTTGGTATTAAAAAAACTTAAAATGGTTATGAAACTTAAAATGGCTATGAAACCATAATCCTGCAAAATGATATTGTAGTCCCCATGTTACATGTAAACTAGTCATTTCTCAGGTCACAAGGTTTGGTTTTGGATAGATTCTCAATTATATGTGTAAGTGAATAAGCTATAGGGGATCAAAACAAGTGAGATTAGTTTCCAATAGACAAATAGAAGTCTTCATAAAAGATGAGATTCAAGAGAATATATACAGCCTTATATATATTATTTGAAAGAATCTGTTCTGATGGAAGTAGAAATTGGGTCTTATGTTAAAAAAAAAAACCCCAAAAAACAAAAACAAACAGCAACAACAACAACAACAACAACAAAAAATGGTAACTCTTACCCATACTTTAGGACTTGGTTCAGATGCTGTTGCTTGTGAAAAGCGTTTCCTGCCTTCTCCATCGGTTTTAGGGCTACATGCATTTTGCCCTGACATTTAGCTGCTATAATAGCAATCCATTCTATTGACCTATTTAGTTTTTTACCTCCTATATTAGACATCAAGAATGGGGGGCCATGGCTTGGCGCCTGTGACTCAAGCAGCTAAGGCGCCAGCCACATACACCTAAGGTGGCGCGTTCGAATCCAGCCCGGACCTGCCAAACAACAATAATGGCTGCAACCAAAAAATAGCCGGGCGTTGTGGTGGGCACCTGTGGTCTCAGCTACTTGGGAGGCGGAGGCAGGAGACTTGCTTGAGCCCAGAGGTTGGAGGTTGCTGTGAGCAGTGAAGCCACAGCACTCTACCCAGGGGGACAGCTTGAGGCTCTGTCTCAAAAAAAAAAAAAAAAAAAAGAATGGGGGCCATGACTTCCTTGCCAAGCCAGCATCTATCACTGGGGCTGACGGTTAAGGAGGATTGTGATAATATTTGAGGATGGAAATTGGGATATTTTTCCTTGACTCAGAGAAAATTCTGTAATCTGAAGAATATAGATTAACTGATTGTAAAACATCTTGGTGAGCAGTTTTTTGATCTCTACCCTCAAAAATTTAATACAGACTTCATCAAAGGAAACTATTTCTCACTTTTACTGCTGCACCAATGCCAGAGTACATAAGAAGTACCCACTTGCACTCTGAGGTAATAATAAAAAGCACGGAAGTCTGAAACTCAAAGATGATTTTTATATGTGGTGAAAGAAGCTAAAGAAAGGGAAAGGAGAGAGGCATAGTTTTCTGCCAGGCCAGAAAGCAGAAGGTACTGCCTGTTACACACAACTGACTTAACCGGTCCAGACAGTGCATGGGCCATTAATAAAGGCTTTCTAGCCTGTCTCATGCATGTTCAGGCTTAAAAGCCTTATTCCCCCAGGGCCATTAGAAAGAGGACTGGGCCTGCTACCACGTAAGTGTCTATTGGGCAGACTTTGGCTGATTAACACTGGAAATGCCAAGGCTAGCCACCAACCTGAGCAGTGGGACAGAGGCCTTGCACAGCTGAAGTTTTCAAAGAAGTTGGGAGGGAAAGACAGCTTCTATGAATGTAGGAAGAAAACATGAAAGAGGAATAAATAATGAGAAGAGGAAACTTTTGGAAGGTGATTAGTCTATGGGCTGAGATGTATGTGCTTTGCCATATGGAATTGCCATGTAAAGTGAGGGGCAATTCACAGTCTCTCTGTTCAGTTTCTTATCTTGACACTGCGATAATAGAATCTTCCAAGGTAATGCTGACAATCGATATGAGAAGGCAGATTCAGCCCGGACTCTTGGACTAGAAAGTTGCCATCTTTAACCACCGTGCTGGCACGTCCCCCACGCCTCTTTTGTGGTGATGGATGCAAGGAGTTGCAGACTGAAAAGAAATGGCTGGGAGAGGAAATTCCAGATTTCATCGTTGTGAGAAGCATTTTATTTTATATCTGCCTGTTTTGCTCTGAAATTGCCTCAGTGCCGCTGAGTATTTCATTATTCAGCCTTTTCCTCCATTTACAGAAGAGTGTACAAGGTTTAATGGAGTCCCTTGGCTTTTCCCTTTGAAATATTCATGGGCCTTTAGCAGTTTCTTTCATGCTCACCTTCTCCTCCATTAAGGGATAAACCTTGGAGGAGTTAAAGGAGAGGAAACCGGTGCAGGAAATAGATACGTGTGGGGGTGGGGGGACAGGAGTCGGGGGCAGGTGCCTACTGCCAGCTCTGGGAGCGAAAAGAAAGTACTCGTCCCCCAAGGAACGTGTCTGCTTTCCATAGATCGAGAAGAAAGGGGGTGTAGAAACGGCACCTTCTGGGAAAAGGGATTTGACTACTGCTCTGCTGGGTCTGCCTTCCTCATTAGATAAGAGCCTGTCCGGGCTGAAAAGACTAATGACAAACTGCCTTCACGGAAGGCTTGGTGAAAGATCAGCAAAGAAGAACAGAGCGTTATTTGACCTCACACTCCTCACAGTAGCACCTTCCTGCCTCCTTGGTTTCCGGCTCCACCTTCAGACCACGCGCCCGGCTGTTTTCCTTCATGTCATCCGGCTGTCTTCTCTCAATCACGGTAGAAACAGTAGTCACACGGTAACAGAGCAGTGATTTTAATCATGATTTACCCACTACATGAACATAGAAATGGATACACACACTATATATGTTTTCACTGTTACTGCTGACTTACCCAACATAAATCCTCATCTAAGGGCAGCTATTCCTTCTACCAGCTATCCTTACTAAGTACCTACTATGTGCTATGTGCCAGAACAATCGCTCCAAGAAAGTGTAATGGATCATCTCTGGGAGACAAGAAAACAGAGGCTCAGAGAAGTCAAATGACGTTAAGTCTCTATTAGAAGAGCTGTGATCTGAACCCACTCAAATTTCAAGCTCTGTTCACTTTTCTGCTGCTCTTTCTAAAGGAAGTTTGAGAGCTTGAGAGCTGCAACCCATAATACCACTAAAAACTTAACAAACAAAAGAAATGTGTTGTAAGCAGAATGGAGTTAAAGTTTTTCTTACTTTCTCATTGCCATTGTTTCTTCAAGCCCTCAAAATTGTCCTCCCTTCTCCTGGGAATTCTTTCAGTTATCATAATCGATCGTCAGATTAAATGATATTAATACAGCATCTCTTTCTAGTTATTGGATATGTATTTATAGAGCAATGACCGTTAACACATTAAATATGTATGCTCTAGGCACTGATCTACCGTAAGTATGTGTTTTTATACTTAATCTTCAGAATGATATGAAATACATATTATTTTTACTTCAATTTATAGATAAGTGCACAAAGGCACAGAGAAGTTAGGTAACTCACTCAAGGTTGCTCAGTAACAAAACCAAACTCAAGAAGTGTATTTCCAGATATGAATCTGTACTCCACCATCCTACTCTTCTTCTCAACTAAGTGTTATGGTCTGAACTAGGCCACAAGATGACAAAGATACACACAGCTCTCCCAAGGATCACACAGTCTCATAGGAAATGAAGCCTTTGGGAGGAGACCTCCCCCCATTACCTCTAAACCAGGCCCCCTATATCCAGCATTACATTGATATCTCAGTAAAGAAAGGCCCTAGAAACCCAGAGAAAATAAATTCCTTCCCAACAAGGAGCTAATGTTGAATTACTACACAATTATTTGGGTCAATTTAGTATAAAAGATGATTAAAGCATTTTATGTCATTCTTCTACAATATACCTACTAAGAGAAAAGTAGAAAAATCAGTATTAGGTCTAAAAATAAGCTCTAACTTTATCTGAAAAACCATTTGGCTCACTTGCCCTGATATACTGAAAAGGCATTTCTTCCTGACCACATAAAAATAGAGCTCTTCTTCCTTAGTTCTATATGGAGGAGGTAGTGCCCCTGTTTTAACTACTGAGATAAGAGGTACAAAGAGGAGAAATGGCACAGCAGATTAAATAGGCTGGTGTCCTGCATTGCTATGTATTTTTTTTCCTTTATAAAACTCAACTTTTCTTGCAGAGGCTTTAAAACCCAAAATGATATTACAAAATCAACCTAGCTGAGATAGGGTTTGGTAGTTTTCCTTGCAAGCTCAATTAACTACATCTCCAGGCATTTTCTTCCCAGAGATGAAATAAATATATTAAATAATTTTTCAGTTTCCCCTCTTTATGGCCTGAGGTGGAGCTAAACAGAAGCCTCGGGTACCAGCGCCCCATGTCCTACTGTGTCAAAAGCCAATTGTTTAGGGTCCAATAGAAGGCTGTGAGATCCAAGTGAAATTGGGTATTGATTACCATCTCGTCTTTCATAAAATACCTTCACCTCATGCAATCAGTATATTTGCACTTATAATATACTCTCACTGACAAATTGGTAATGACTTCATCTTCTGCTGCTCACTTAAGTTAGAATATCTGCAAAGTGTCACTGAAACCTGTCTGTATATGTCATTAGCAACTGTTTTGCCGTCCTCTGAGATCCCTACAGTTCTTTATTTCCAGTAAAATGTAGCTAAAACTACCTACTTCCTCAGATTACTGTGGCAATAGCTTGAAGTAATTTATTGGAAAATGTTAAAGAAATAGATGTGATAAATTCGTCACAAAAATGGTTACAGTTCCTGATCTCTTCCTGTGTCCAAGTCGTTTGTAGTATGACTTTGGTGTGCCTCCCCTTAAAAGGTGAAGTCTATTTCCCAGTCTGAGAATCTGCTTTGACCAATAGAAGATGGCAAAGCAATGATGTGTCTTGTAAGCTTTTTCTCTCTCTTACTCTCCTGCCTTTTCCATGAATAAACCCAGGCTAGCCTGTTAGAGAGATGGAAGAGAAATGGAAAAGAACCAAGGTGATCCTGCTACAGGCAACAGCCACTGAGCCTTCTACCTGTGAGAGAATCCAGCCAACTTTACAAAGCCAATAACTAGCTGTTCACAGATGCATGAGTTAAGTCAATCAAGAACAGAAGACCCACACACAGGTGCATGAGTTAAACCAATCAAGAACAGAAGACCCATAGACTTCTGAAAAATAATAAAATGGTTGCTGTTTGGAATGATTCACTAAGAAGCAAGAGCTTATGGACATATTAGCCTTACTTTGATGCTCATAATCAGAAGACCCAGAGGTAGAACCTAGACTCCTACAACTTTGTCATATCCCAACCCCAAATCTGGGATGTTTGTTAAAAATGTACATTTCCAGTATTTATCCAAGGCCTAAGTCAGAAATTTGAAGTGAAGGCATCTGGAATTTGCATATTTAACAAGCTCTTCAGATGATTCTTAAATACAGATCAGGACCCATGTTCTAATTCTGCCCTTCTCAAACTTTAAAGTTCACATCACACTTTGTATGAATTTAGCTTCATGTAATTAGGGCCATACAACTTTATAACTTAAAACTAAAAAATATAATCCTTTATTACTGAGTGACGAAGCTAAAACTCTACAGTAGTTTACAAGCACATCCCTTTACATATTAAAATTCATGAATAAAATTTTGGCAAGATTGAGTGGCAGGATCCTAAGGCCCTGGTCTGAAAGCTTGGCTACATATTGGAATCACCCAGGGAGCCTTAAAAAATACTGGGCTGGAGTCCAAGCCCCAGAATCTCTAATTTAATTGGCATGTGGTATGGCCTGGGCATTGGGAGTTTTTTAAAGCTCTCGATGATTCTAATGTGAGAACCACAACTCTAAATTTTACTGTGTTGCTCCATTTCCAGTAAAGATGAGAAAAAATTAAAAATAAATTAAACTAAACAGGTGTGTGTGGCACAGTCATTAAGATTCCCAGTGACGGTCCAAATTACCTGCTCTTTAGGAAGCCTTGTAGCTCCACTGACATCCTCTATCAGCACACTGTTTTTATCCTGATTTAGATTGAAAATTGAGGTAATCATGGGACAAAGAAATCTGGCCAAATCCTTTCTAAATTACGAACACATTAAGTTCCCCCACAAGGTTGGGTGATTTGGCAGTTGGATTTCCTGCACACATATCTGCTAGAAACATGCCCTTATTCAGAGAGTATTTTTCACAGCACAGGTACTTACCATTAAACTTATTGCCAATGACTATGGCTTGAGCACACATTTAGTCTTAATTTGATTAAATGAACAACCATTCTGCCATGGCTTTGGGTGGTTTTCGTCTAGATTGACCATGGTCCAACTTTACAAATATAATATCCTCCCAATATCCTTTAGTGTTGGACTAAAGCACCAACACTATCATCAATGCAGTATGTTGACGCGATACATGGAACCTTCTGTTTATTAGTCAAAATCAAATTAATACAATTTCCCAGCATAAGCCCACATAGGAAAAGAAAGAGCATAGCCCAGAATATTGATGCTTAAATTTGTTGCTGATCCCCTGGCTGTTAACCAAACATTTTGAAAACTATGATTTTTTTATTACATAATCAGCACAGTCTGAAATGACTCTTCTACTGGAACAATTCTTTCTCACCGAGTCTTGATTGTGACATAGGAATTTAAGGATATCAATATTTACAATTACTTTACCTGAGATGGTAATACCACCACCAACCAGTACAAAACAATGATTGAGCACTTACTTCTAGGAACTACGCAAAGATCTTTATACACATAAATATCATGTTACCTAATTTAATTCTTATGATGGTCTTGTAAGGTAGGGGCCAATATCATTGTCTGCATTTGATACATGAGGAAAACAAAGCAATGGAAAGCTAAATAATCCTCATAAGATTCATCAACAAATGAGCAACTAAATGCAGTGCAGTAGGATAGGATCCTTGGCCAGTAGAGTCCAGAAGTCATGCCAATACCCACTACACTGTATCACTATGTTCTCATGCCACTGTACCATGTACACTCCAAGGGTATGTGCCAGAATCAGACTACATCAAGTAGAAAGTTGGAGACTTTTTTCAAACCCTCTGCTTTACGTTATAGATGAGAAAACTAAATTCTAGAAAGACGGAGTGATTTGTTTCAGCTCACCATGAGTGTATCTAGCAGTGATAAAATTAGAATCCATGACTTCTCAGAAAACATACTTATAGTTCCACATTTTAAAATGTTTTTCTTTAAAATATTGAATTACTACCTGTAAACCCAAGTTCTAGGAATGTTTTCAAGTTTCGACACTTCTGAAAGATGATGATCTCAGTGCCAGGTATACAGCAGGTACTCAAATAATACTTGTCCCACTCTTGGCATTTTCACTAAGAAATTTTCTCTTTTTATTCATTGTTTATAAAAATTTAAAAATATGCTTGATCTCTGCCCAGCCTGCCCACTTAAAGCCCCCTCTCTTCTCAGCTTCTCCTGATTACTTTTACCAAAGAGCATTTTCAGTCTTCTTCAGGATGTTTTTTCCTTCACCGTTTCCTTAATGCTAAGGTTCTCAGATTTTGTCCTTAATCCTCATCCCTTCCTAGTCTGTACATCCATCCATCTTCACCTGCTCTGTTACTTCATCTACTTCCTATGCCAAAAAGTTCAAAAATCATGTCTTTTGTTTGGTTTTGCGATGGGGTCTTGCTCTTTCTCAGGTTTGCCTCGAACTCCTGGCTCAAGCAATCCACCTGCCTTGGTCTCCCAGAGGGCTAGGTCTACAGGCATGAGCCACTGTGCCCCGCCTCAAAAATCATATCTCCAAGTTAGATTCTCACCTGCACTACCACCCTATGGTTCACACTGCCCACTATATGCCAACATGTTGTCTTTTTTGTGGTTTAGGGACAATATGATTCAATGTGAAACATTTGAGGGGGGAAGGGTGGTGGCAGATGATTTGTTTAGGACTAGTGAAGTTTCAGCTCAATTGTCTGAAAGGAAGCACCTGCCCTCCCCCACATTTATCCATAATACTATTTCAAACCTACAGAGAGAGAGACAGCCAGTGGGTTAGCCTCCCCTCTTACAAGTGATGTCCAGAACCCACTATTCCAAGATTTATTTAAAGCCTTAAGATAGAAAAGTCTTTTTTCTTTCATTTCTCCCTAGGCACAACTCGAATGTATGTGGAACCTTGTGTGCAGACACACACAAACATATCTACACTTACACTTAATACACACATTCTCTCTCCCCTCCCCTATCTCATAATATGGTTGGAAGATGGTGGCATGGAGTGGGAGCGGGGGTGGGGATACAACATTCACATATTTATACATAACATGAAAATACTCATCTGATCGCCTACACATTCCCCAAGAATGAAGGTTTATCAAAGAATTTGCAGACTGTGCTGTGCCGCCATGTGCCCAGAATCATCCAGTTACCTGGCATTCATAGCCTCTGTGCCTCCCACAGAAGAGGCGTGACGCTGAGTGATGTGGCATGTTTCTGTCCACCTGCCTTCCAGGGCACAGAGCCATCCAGAAGCTGAATCATGGGAACAGTTACACTGAGGAGGCATGTTCAGAGGCGTTTCATTGATGAAGACCCGAGGAAACACCCATGGCCCCTGCGCAGTGCCTTCGCCTGTGGGGACGGAAATAACCACCCCAGGTGATGTTTTGCAAATAGATTTTGTTTGATATTTTTTGAGGGTATGGAGACATTACTTCTGAGTCATTTTTATTCTTTGGAGGTGCATATTGTTAAATCCCATTTCCTATAGGCATAAAGTGTATTACCTTTGTTTTACCATTCTTTGGCTATGTAAAAAGAGGTAGATGACATTTATTTCTACATTTCATCTCAATTGATCAGCCAACCTCCCACCTTAAAACACAACTGTCTTAATATTAGTATTATTTCCTATTCTCCCTGAACATGGCTCGTTGCCTATGCAATTGAGGGCTTAGTGCTCCTATTTTGTGAAATTCAGAAAAATGCATGTATAAATTCTATAATTAAAGATCTTCATGAATTAGCATTTGTTATATGTATATAATTAAAATGTATCCCTTCATCAGGTTTTCAATTTTTACATATAAAATTTTACATTAATTTTAAAAGCTTAAAATCAGTGCAGCATGGTAGAAAAGGTGTGAGTCAGACAATGCTTGCATTTTAAATTTCTTTTGCTTTCGTGAGTTTGTAACTTGTGAGCCAAGTTACGTTTCATATTCCAACTTTAGTTTCCTTGTCTGTAATTTGGTAACACCAGTCCTTACATCTCAGGGTTGCTTCTAGGATGAAATGAAATACCTCCTAAGTATGATGTTCCATGCCTCCTCCAGAACATAGGAGAGGTTGAAATGGGAAGGGAATCCTGTTCCTTGTGGCTGGTGGGAACTGAGAGTCTGAGGAAGAGAGAAGGCTTTTTGCTGGTGCAGTAGGGAGCCTGCTAGTGTCTTCTCGAAACAAGGTGCTAGTCATTTGATTCACGCTCTCTTCAGGTCAGAGCATTGCTCAAAGTCTGTCCTCTGCTAATCTCTGAAATCCTAACATGTTACGGACTCCTCTTGGTTCTTGCTGACCCCAACAGATGACTAATTTTCACAAAGGGCTACAATGGCAGGATAGAGCCACCCCTCCTCCTACTCCCCATCCCTCCACTCCCCTTCCCAGGAAGGAAGGATGATGCAGAAAACACCATTTGGTGAGAAACTTTCCAGAGCAGTGGGGTTGTTTTGCTGCAGAGGAATTTTCTTCTCGTGGACACACTGAAAGCAAACATGTTGGGAAGAGAGAGAACAAGAGGGTTCGCCCCAAGTCAAAAACATGCAACTGAAAATCTGTCCTGAAGGGAAGGAGGGCTCCAAACCCAGCTTGAGCTTTTGCTTTCCTCTGGTTTTGTGATTTTAGGATAGAGATGGAGGGTGATTTACACAATACCAAGACAAAAGAAGTACAAACAGCTCAACTGGGGCCCAGCTCATTCTTCCTTCCTCACACAGGGCACCCAAACAGTCATTCAAGGTTAGAAGGAACAGAGGGAAATTCTGCAAAGAAAAGGCTTTGGAAAGGGATCTAGTGTAGGGCCTGATCCACAAAGCTGATTGTCCCTGATATAAAATGTCCTTATAGCACAAGGCTTTTTATTCTGGATTAAATGGGCTATAGAGAAGGTGACAGATGACTCAACCTGACAAATTAGAGTCTGTGAAAGATTAGAGTCTATGACGTGATATGTTCAAGTTAACCAAAAGAGATAAAATGACGGGAAAGGTAAGGCACTGCTAATTCACGGCAGGGACTTAGCAGGAGGCGAGAAGGGGACTGGATCTTGGTGAATTCTTTTTCCCACAGTAGCTACTTACACTCTCATTGAGCTCTGAGACCAAGGAGGAGACAGACGAGGAAAGTGATTTCTCATCCCACTCTATTCAGTATTAATGGCATAAAATCCCATTAGTGCACTCTAGGGGTTCATTTCAAAACAGACAATGGCCTCTGAATCAGCCTGCCATGCATAATCATCTGGCAATAGGGAAATTACACAATCAAAAATTTATCGAAGGACCATGAAAAGCAGCTATGTGAGGTCCTGCCCACTCCTCTTCTCTTCTCCTGCAAGGAGGAGGGGCGTCACACTACAGCCAGCACCATCGATTGTTGCTTCCTTCCTGGCCACAGCTGGAGTCTCATGAGCTGGCTCGGAAAGATTTCTCTTCTGAAGGAGAGGGTAAAAGGAAGGACTCTTGGTATTGTAATTATTTTATAAATAGGTGAAAATAATCCTATCCCTCTTAGACACTTCTAGATTCTCTAGCAATCTTTTTAAAGAAAATTCTCCCTTTTATTTGATCAAAATTGAAGTCGAAAAGGGTTTTCCCACATCCCTATTTTAGTCTATACTCTTTCCTCAGCTCTGTACCTATTTTTCCATGGTTTGTCAGACTCTATCACATAGATTTCTTTCAAGTTCATGTCCGATATCATCATGCTTCTCATCCTTTACTTTCAGACATATTTGTTGGTACATTTAACATGCATTCAGTTTTTAACATGCATTCACTGCATTATCTTGATTCTTATAAGCAGAGTATAACAAACTCTAGCCGTGGGATGACTCTCAAATCCTTCTTTCTGTTTCTGTTCTCACTGCCATCATTCACTTTAAAATCTTATTATGCTATCCTCTGGTTATTGTGATTTTTATTCTGAACTTTGTGTCTTCAGTCATTCCCGTCTTCCATTTATTCTGAGGCTAGCGTAATCTTATAAAAGCAATGCTTTGTTTAACTCTCTTTCACTTAAACGGTTTAAATTATTAGCTTATAGGAATGAATCAAGTTATTGACTACAAAAAATAAAACCATTTAACTTAGCATTTAAGGCCCTCAGAAAGAAAACCCTAAATTACCTTTTATTAAATCTTTAATTTGTACACCATTTCCCACCTGCCTCTATATGTCCTTCTGTAAGATCTCTAAAGGGCCCACTTCTCCCTGAGCAGCCTTGTGACCCCACCTATCTAACCACAGCTCACTGGACAAGAGGGGAACACCTGGCCCAGCTGGACCAATCATATCCTCTGCCCAAGTAATTGGATTTAAAACTGAGCAACTCAGCCCAGTCAATCAACTAATGTTATTGGGCCTCAATGATATTGTACATGCATGTGTGTGGCTGTCATTTTGCAGTAGCTATTTATACGCTTAAAGCTAGAAGAAAGTAGCATTCTACAGAGAGAAGCAGGGAAATGGGGCCAAAATCCAGGAAAGAGCAAAAATAAGAAGCTTGAGAAGAAACAAAGAAAGAGATGGGAGGAGTGAGTGAGATGGAAGGTAGATGCCTTGGTTCTTGAAGGCTTGCCTGCAAGGATGAAGCTGAGCTGGTCCTCCTGCCCATGGGTTGGATGGGTTCTAGATCCTAGTCAAATGAATTCCCATTAACCTAAGCTAGTTTAAATGAATTTCTATTTCTTGCAATTAAACACTCTTCTGGCTACTAAATATTCCTTAAAGACAGCCAGATCAACCTTTTTGCTGGGCCTGAACTCCTGTACATCTTGCCTCTTCCCATAGCATCTGCCAGAAAGGCTCTGGACTTCTACCTTCTCACGTTTCTCACATTCACTTCAGATGCCACTTCTTCTACCCATACTTCCGCTTCCAAATAAAATGATTTCTAGCAATCCTGCAATCTCAAAGTTTCAAGAAAACTTCAGAACTTCTGAATTATTGGATTTTTATACAGATTGTTCAGGAGAGAAGAACCAGGGCAACCTTCTGTTTTGGTTCAGAAGAAGAAAGAATAAACTTTCCCTCACCCATACTTAGGGACAATTTAACCAACTTAACATCTTGAGAGGAGTTTGGGGGCTTTGGATTAAGTCTTTGGTCAGTGCCTTGCCTTTACTCCTTGCCTCTTTACCAAAGCCTGATTTTCAAGTTGTTTGTTGATAGAAACCAATAACTCAACATTACTGGTGCTGAAGGCCTGAAGTGGGACACGTTTTCCCAGATGTAATTCCCCTGGACAGCCTATAAGGGCTCACGATGTCCCTTCTTCTGTGTCATATGTCTCAAACTGGTCACTGATGACTCACACTGAATTTGCTGCCTACACTCACCTCAAGGTCTCTGTCATTACCGTTACTGTTCAGATTGTTCCTGCTTAGTGTCTATGTGGCGCTGTAGATATTTTCCCCCTATGATTTAGTTGGTATTGACTCTAGCTAAAACACACTTCCCCCCTATTTTCACAGATACTATTTTGTGCTGCAGAACAATTTCATTTTCCTTCCCATTTTGCATACTAGAGAAGCCTGCTGAATTGTGTGCTTCAAGTGTTTAGCCCTGGCTTTCCCCTAAACAGATTGACAGGGCATTTTGGACCAGTTTTGAAGATGGTTGTTTCAGCAATTTTTCCTTCATGGGAGGGCTTTTTGAAGGATGTCTCTTTTGATAGAAAATATTATTCTGATTCTAAGCTTCACTGCATTTGGAATGTTCTTTTTCAAATAATTTACACATTTGTTAATTCAACTTTCGTCTTTATCTTTCTCTTCCAGATAAGCATTCAATTCTCTAAAAATCATATTAAAGATTTCTGGCATGAGTTCACCAGTGGTTCTTCTGGGGACTATTCCCAAACTTCATAGACCCACCCTGACCCTTGCTAGACAGTCTAAAATAGAAATATAGTTTCCAGATACTTCTCCATGCCTTCCTGGACTGGAGGACCTGTCTTCCTAGTCCTGTGGCACTTGTGAGACTCTCCTATTTATCAGGGCTCTTCTTTCTGATTCTTCCTGATCATCCTGTTCCTTTAACTTTCCATGTTCTGTTATGACGATACCCTTTCTGAAAAGTAGCTATATGATAAATATATTAGTGGTATTTAAGCAGACTTTTTCCCTCTAGCCTTCTGGAAGCCAGATTTCTTTCTTTCTTTTTTAAATTAAATCATAGCTCTGTACATTAATACTGTCATGGGGTACAGTGTGCTGTTTTCATATACAATTTGAAATGTTTTCATCAAACTGGTTAACATAGCCTTCACGTCATTTTCTTAGTTATTGTGTTAAGACATTTATATTCTACATTTAGAAAGAGTCACATGTACCCTTATAAGATGAACCATAGGCGTCCTACCAAACACCCTCCCTCCACCCGGCCTCCCCCCTCCCCTCCCCTCCCTCTCCCCTTTCCCCATATTCTTGGGCTATAATTGGGTTATAGCTTTCCTATGAAAGCTATAAATTAGTTTCATAGTAGGGATGAGTACATTGGATACTTTTTCTTCCATTCTTGAGATACTTTGCTAAGAAGAATATTTGAAGCCAGATTTCTATTTGATGATTTGCTACTTTGGCCACAGATGGACAGTAAATCCTAATTCACCCACTCATCATTTTCTTTTGGGAATTTGAACTGAGAGATACGGGAAGTAGCAGCTGGATATGGATTATGATAGTGGCAGAATTTCCTTAGGCAAACTCTTCAAATTTCTGCATTTGCGGTCCAGAGAGCTTCCCTGGATGAGTCTTTATTGGGAACTCATTGCTAAATCTTTCTTTTAGCCCATGGGATACTCCAACATCCTATTAGCTATTAAGAATAATCTTTAAAAAAAAAACAGTTTATAATTTTGTGATTATAAATCTTATTTCTCATCCCTGTAAGTACTGTAAAATACTCAAGAAACCATTTCCAGCGGAGCAAAAAGCTTAATAACACCCTTTGTAGTCGGGCAATCAAGGTTTGAATTCTGGCTCTATCACTTACTATTAATAGTTCTGTGACCCTTATATTAAAATGAAATAAAAATTGTATTTTCTTCTTTGAGTAGTGGTTATGATTAAATTAATAATGCATGTCAGGTTATTAATACATTATAAAAGCTCAATAAGTGTTAGCTGTATTTATTCTTATTACTGCATTAGAATTACCCACTTTTTACTTTTCTCTCATTCCCCCATCACTGAGAAGATCTCTGATTACTTGTTATTATCCTTCTTCTATTAGTAAATATTGCTGTTGCTTTATAATAAGCATCAGGTTGCCCTATTCTTGTTGTTATAACTTGTCTATGGTATCATTCTTGTTAACAGGTAGCTTCACTTGCCTGGTCCAAAGTTTCTACTACTTTTGCTAATGTTTACTGTTAAATCAGGAGTGGAGCAGCCTTTCATTTTCAGTTTCTTACAATATTTTGAGTTAATAATACATTTTTTATTTTTCCATCTTATGCTCTTTTTGGTTCATTTCACTAAAAGTATAATCTGAATGAATGAATGGAGAAGGAAAGAAACTAAGAAAGTATCAAAAAGGTGAAGAAATTTACTGGTTGAGAGAAATGCCAGAGGAAAAAAGTGAAGGAGGCATTCATAGACTAGGCTGGTGGCGTGGGAACTCCTGCTGATAATAACCATGAGTTCCAGAGAACCCAGTGAAAAGATTTCAGTAGAAAGGATGAAATTAGTTTTACACATCTACTTGGAAGGTATTTTTGGATAAGATTAACAGAAATGGGTGAACTTTGAATAAAGCAAATTGTTTTCCATCATAAAGGTGGGGCCTCACCCAATCAGTTGAAAGCCTGAATAAACAAAAAGATTGGCCTCCATGAATAAGAAGGAACTCTCCAGCAGAACATCTTCCAGCCTTCATTTTCATCATTGCTCTCCTGGGTCTCCCCTGCTGGCCCACACTATAGATTTTCAACTTGCCCCTCTCTCAAATAATTACAGGAGCCAATTCTTTACGGTAAATTTCTTTAAATATATATCTGTCCTACTACTAAGGAGAACCCTGACTAACATAGGTGGGGGTGGGGAAAGGGAATGAATAGGAAGTATAAAGATTCTGATTCCATCCAGTTTTCTTCCTTTGCTCAGGAGCCTCTGACCAGAGTTGCTATCAGTTGGCCATCTTCCCAGAATCCCCCAGTATAAGGATTCTTATGTAGACTAGTGCTTGTGAGAAGGGATGCATGGCCCCAGATCTGGTGCCCCAGGTCTCAGCCCTAGGAGGAGAGTAAGGCAGGCAAGATCCTGCTCTCACAGAACTTACATTTTCATGGAGGAAGATAAGAAATAAAAAAAAGGTAGAGCATAAAAAACTAAAAAAGAAATTCAGTTAGTATTAGAAACTATGAGGTAAGTAGTTTTGATCTGCTAGTCAAAAGCAGTTCAGAAAGAACTCTTTGAATATGTCTTTGATCTAAGACTCTTGAGGGATTCAAACATGCACCTTTCTTGGAAGAGACATATAAATGTTCAATAGGAGAAAAATGTAATGAGTTTGAGAATTGGATAGTTTTTATAAGTAAATCATCCAGAGAAAACACATGTATCAGGGCTTCCAGTTGACTGTCTCCTTAGGAAACAAGAAAGAAACAGGTTTATGGAACAATAGGGTCCTGCAAACTCCTAGACTCACCACAAGTGGGAACAGAAGTCTCTGTAGAGACTCATCAGGGAGACAGGGTACCCAAGTTCATGTGAAAGAGAAAGAGAACAAAAGGAGTGGGCTGGTGAGAGGACTGGAGTAAAAGGTAGCAGCTGTGAGTTTGCAGCTTCGAGGAAAGGAAAAGATGGCTAAATAAAATATTTGCAAGGAGTCTTTGTGTTGGACTACATCACCTAGAATGACCTAGGTTGTTGGCCCAGCATGGAGACTTTATATCTTTTGTATATACCTGGATGGAATTGAAGAGCATTCTCCTTAGTAAAGTATCTCAAGAATGGAAAAAGAAGCATCCCATGTTCTCAATACTAATTTGAAACTAGTAGATAAACAACTACAGGCCTATACTAGAGGAAAAACAATTAAATTCAAGAAGGGGGGAGGTGAGAGTGGGGAATGAAGTAGGGTATGTGATAGGCTTCCAGGGTGAAGGTCTCAACTACAACTGGGACTTTCCCTAACAAACCCAAATAATGCAACTTAATCATATGCACTCTTATGTTAATCTGAAATTAAAAATTATTAACTAAGAAACAGACTTAATTAGGATGTCACCATTTTTTACCCTAATGTCTTTTTTCTGGTTCAAAGATTAAATTTAGGATCCCATTTAGTTGTTGTATCTCCTTAGTCTCCTCCAGGCTGCTGCAGATTTTCATTCTTTCCCTTTACTTTCATGAAGCTGACACTTTAGAACAGCGGTTCTCAACTTTCCTAATGCTGCAAGGTATTTTCATTGTTAAAAAGGGGTCGTGACCCACAGGTTGAGAACCACTGCTTTAGAAGAATATTGGTCATTTATTTTGTAAATCACTTCTCCATTTTGGCTGGTCAGATATTTTCTCATAATTAGACAGAGGTTATACCCTTTCGGCATGAATACCACAGAAGTGATGGTGTGTCTGCTGTAGACCAAATGTTTGTGTTTCCCCAACATTTGTATGTTGAAACCAAGGTGATACTATTGGCAAGTGGGGTCTTTGGGAAGTGATTAATTCATGATGTTGGAGACCTCGTGAATGCAATTTATGCTCTGTTCACTTGTAAGGGCACAGCAAGAAGCTGGACATTTATGAACTAAAAAGTGAGCCCTCAGCAGATGTTGAGGCTCTTGGTGCTTTGATCTGGGACTTCTCAGCCTTCTAGAACTGTGAGAAATAAATTTCTGTCGTTTAATCCTCTCACTCTATAGTATTTTGGTATAGCAGTCTAAACAGACTAAAGCTGTGTCCTTTTCAGTGAGTGCATCATTTCAGGGGGGATGTGATGTCAATATATCTTATCACTGCTGATGTTAATGTCGAGAACTTGGTGAAGCGCTCCAGTCTGCTAGAGTTCTCTACCATAAAATTTTATATCTTCTTTTGAAAATATGCAAATAACCCGTTTTTACTTAACAAAGGACATGCTATTAACCAGTATTCTACACTTCCCCTAATCAGAATAATTCTTACTGGGGAATCAGGAATATGTTTGTGGAAATGGAATCAGAAGCTATATTTTAGGCTCAGTGCTCATAGCTCAGGGGTTAGGGCACTGGCCACATACACTGGGGCTGGTAGGTTCGACCCCAGCCTGGGTCTGCTAAACAACAACGACA
>NW_003852517.1:5163775-5197699 GCF_000181295.1 Otolemur garnettii
AAAAAAAAAAAAAAAAAGAAGAAGCTATATTTCAACAGGCAGAAATGATGGGCAAGATTGCTCCTTTATGAAGCAACAGAATGAGCAGAGCCTTGGAGGTCTGAAGGTGCACACTGCATTCAGTGAGACTGTTGTACCAGCCACATGTTTGGAAAAGGTGAGAAGCAAGGCTTAAAAGATACAAAGGTACAAGTTACCCATGAGCTGAATTCTCTGCTGCAGCATTTAGACCTTTATTCATGTGCCTCATATCCTCTGCTTCTAAAAAAACTACCATTGGGAAGGGGAGTCATAATTTTTAGAGCCCCTGTCTTTACCTGTAAGAGGATGTTAGATAGTCTCCAGGTACTCTCACTCATGAAACTGTATGATTCTGTGAATTGGCAACATATCGATCCTTTTCCATACCATCTATACAGAAGACTCCAAACATCATAGCTTAGTGGTTTTCAGAAATCGATCCCATGAGGCCACTTTCTCATTTCCTTTCATGAATTTACAGTCAGAATCTCAGCCACTTCATCTTAAAAGGAGGTAGGAGCCTGGTTACCCAGGAAACTCCCCCCCACACACACACACCAGAGATTCTTACCAAAAATAGGGGGAATGAGGGAAGGGAGTGGCTTCTCAGGAAGAATGAATGGGCTCAAATTTGGGTATAGCTTCACTGAAGGAAGGTATACACGGAGGGTATGTTCTTTAATGTGATGCAAAAGACAAGATTAGATGTTGGGATTCGATCAATTCATTGAACAGAGTCTCCTGTAAGTAAGTGGCAATGAAACTGATGCAGGAAGGGTGGTGCCCCCAGTCAGCTCCACCCAAGCTGAGGAGAGGACCTGCCCTCTCCACCATGTGGGTATTGGTGTGGCAGCAGTCAACAGAGGAACCAAGGGGCTGGAGGGGGCACAGATGGCTCACAGTGCCTGAAGGGGCCGGACAACTGCTAGGGGACACCTCCAGTTTGACCTGGCCTCTGTCTCCCTCCCCTTGCACTGGCGGCTGAAATGGAAATCCCTCTATCCCCTCAAACCCCCCTCCCCCTTTTTCAACGCCTGGTCAATTTCATGTACATTTCCTAGGCCTGGGAACAGAAAGGATTGTATCCATGCATTAGGCTATGTTTATACCCCTAGATCTGAGGTTTTCCCTCTGCCAGAATCTCTGGTGCTTTCTCTGTATTCTTTTTTGTAAAACAAATCCTGCCTTACCACTGATCTGTGGTCCATAGATTCATTCTTCGAATCCCCAGGATCAAGGACCTACTGAGGAAGAAATTCCAGTATCAAAACCAAAAACCAGAGTTTCCTTCTCCTTGTACCATAACTTTAAATAATTCGAAGATAGTGGTATACAGAAAGGAGGAGAAAGACTTTCAGAGGAAAATTAGAAAATCAGGGAGAAATGTCAATACATTCAAGGAAAAATATTAAAAAGTATTGTTTCATCTGTGAATTTAGAGAACCTTCAGAAAGATCAGCTTGATCGTTTCCCCTAGGCATTGGCAAGAAAAATAAAGGGGACCTCAGATCAGCAGTTAATAGGGTTTCCTAAACCCACTCAATTCTATTAGCAAATGGAGCCGTGTGGACAGACCATATTGATAAAAATAATTTTATGTTGCCTGCTTTTATTACTAAATGTCACTGTGCTATATAAGAGAGTCCCAGACTGATGTTAAAGTTCCAGATCAATGCAAGACAGGCTATGATGGACGGTTACTAGGCTTCTGATTTTCTCCATGAGCTTATTCTATAATTACTCTGTGTGTGCTGCCTGGTGCCTTTGATAGCTCCCAGATGTAGACATAAAAACAATTTGAAACCTAGCAATACTGTGAACTTACTACCTTGGAATGTTTGTCTCATATGAAAAAAACTAGTTCATAGTTTGTGTGAGTTTAACTCCTCTGATTTTTTTCAAGGTATTATCATAAATAATATCCCAAGTTTTTTTTTTTTTTTTTTGCTTTCTTGGTTATCAGTATAGGAAATATTTTATTTCACATCTGTATTTCTCTAGAAAGGCTCTAAGATGGCTTTTAGGATATAGGTCATATAAAGAGATTACATAAATTAGAAGGAAATGAAAGAGAAAAAAGTTAGACAATGGGTCAGGACATAAATTAGAATCAAAAATGAAGCTGATGCAAAAATAGATTCCTACCCTAAAATTTCTAGCACCCATTTATATACATTCTAAGACTATTTTTAGAGCTCAGAAAAAATAAATTTTCTTCAGCAAGAAATAGGTTTATTTCTTCTACTAGAAAGACATTTCTCCTGAGGACTTTACAAAAAGGACATCACAATATCATAAGCATGTTCCTCTACAGCATTCATATATTTGAGGTAACACATTTCATTGCTTCTTAAAGAGTCCCTCAAGAAAAGGCTGCTGGTATTACACCAGACACAATTTAGAAGAAGCTATTCTCTGGCAGTTGCACAGAGATTGGCAGTACAGAACCTACCCAGTTTGCAACTTTCTGCTGCCTTGATTTAATGTATGGGCAGATTTTTTATAGTATCTGGAGAAATGTTGCAAATTCAGGCTTCACCTGCTCTCTCAGCTGAACTTTTGATAGATAATGGGTAGCAATAATACTTTAGTCAAGGACATTTTTGGTTGGGAAGAACAGACACTCACATCACTTGTGCAAGAAAAGATTGAAGGAATCAAATGTGATACATAAAGAATGGCTGGGCCCCATGGGGAAAGTAGCTGGGGAATGCAGATGCCAGGCCTTATCTAGCGTCTTTCGGGGCCTATCTGGTCATCTCTAGCTGTCCCACCACCCTGCTTCTTCCTTTCTTCTAGAGAGTAAATACCATGATGACCCAAAGCAGCCACTTCCAAGCCTCAGGATTGTCAACTTCAGTACTCACAAGTAAAGATCATTCACTTGACTTGCTCAAGCCCAAATTCCCAGGAAAGGGACCTGGCCCCATTTTTTTTTTCCTTCTTCTATAGGCTGCTATGCAATGGCTGGGAAATGGTCTTTGAATCAAGTTTCCTTTGTCAAAAGAGTGTGGCTGAAGATGTGGAAACACTTGGTACAGATCTCAGGTGTCAACCTTCAGCAAAAGGTTGTAAGTAAAGGGAAGTTCCAAGTGTGACCAGAACACCATTCTAAATGTGTCCTAGTTATCAAGCTAGCCACAATCCTCAAGAAAACCCAGCCAATTGCTTGGTCATGTGGCATGTCTTCCAGACGAGGCAGGTTGGACCAAACTAAAACCGAATAGTCTCTGGAGGGAGGTAAGAGAAAAAGATACATCTGCTGGCTCCTTTCCCTCTTCCTCTCTCCCTTAGTTAGAATTAGCCCCAGAAGTTAATTGCATCAACTTCAACTCATGCTACTGTGAAGCTGCTGAAAACCAGATGCCATTCTGTGCAGCTTAATTTAAGACTGAAAGCAATGGCAGTTGCCACAGCCCTGATACACTTTTTTCCACAACTTAGTCCTTATGCCATTTTTCCAATCTGGCCTCCATATTCATAATCTGGCTATGTAAAGAAGAAGTGCCTGGTGTCTGAAGGGACTGTGTGTGGCACTCCTTCCTCTTACCTTTTTGCTTTTCTCTCTCCATGTATTAACTTCAGTGGGTAGAAGGGTGGAGGAGGGGAGGAAGGAGGGTCACAGATCCACTGTTCCCTTCTCATCCCATCTCCCCAGTCATACCAAAACACAGGGCAATTGGCTTGTGTAATTGCTCTTTTTATTACATTTAAGATGAAGTTTCCTACCTGTTAAAATATTTCAAAATAAATAGGTCTGTCAGGGATCCACACTATAGGTACATGCAAGGTGAGCTACTAGAGTACAAAAAGAAAATATTAGAATCTATACATATTTTAATTAATAACTTTTAAAGGTGTATTATCTGTGTATATATAATTAATTAGTACAGAAATATAGCTGCATATATAATAAATAAATATGCATGTTTAAGGATACATGCTTGAATTCTCAGTATTTTTTTCAGATTGGATGTGTGATCAAAAATTTGGAGTCCACTAGGACTGAGATCTCAACAAATGGTTTTATTGGTTTTATTTCTACAGAGAAACTAATAGTTTCCATTGTGGGCTTGTGGCTAATTCTTACTCTAACTTCCTCTACAGGGCCTGATTCCATTGTACACTGCATTATACAACACATTCCCTCAAACCACTCATCATTTATTTAAATATTTATTTTTTATGAAACACTAGGAGACAGATATTTGTGTGTTTAATTTAGAATCAGAAAGTAAGAAACAAGTTCATGATCAACACGGGGTATTCCATGGCAGTACCTTTGAGTTTTACTGTATATAGTCTACAGAGTTCCTTGGAATCCTTGCTAAAACCATGAAGTTTTGAATAGGGAACCAAAAATGCAGGTTTCTGTATCTTGCAACTTCATTAGATTATGTGTACCTCATGCCAGAAATTGTGTCATCTGGGTCCTCCCCATGTAGAATAGTTCCTTGCTTTTGTAGATGGCCAATGATTGCTGAATTAGGTGAAGTTGTACATAAGAGAATGGAGAGGACTGAGGCTGAACAGTAATGGGAATAAGGGAAGTCATGGGAATTAGGTGAGTACCTTGCGTTTTATTCTTACAAAGAACCTGTATGTAGCATTGGTGTTATTGTCCCCATTAACAAGTCACTCCATCTCTACAGATTTCTCATCTACACATGTATAAGGTTATATTGCAAGCAAGTGGTAGAGCTGGGGTTTGAATCCGTGACTGAAAGCTCATGAACATTCCACTATGGCACCTTTTCTCCCTGGTAACGTAACCCACATGGTAATGACTTGATGCATGAAGCTTTGTACAGAGCTCTGAAAATGTGCCAGTTTTAGCCCCTGATCTGAGTGAGCTTCTGATTATTCAGCTCAGAGGGATCTGACTTAACTTTGTAAAGTACATATGTAGTCATTCAGCACATATTTTGTTAGTATTTACTACGTGCTGGGAATTGTATAACATGTTTGCAGTCTCAGTAGTGAGCAACTGAAAGTCCTTACTTTCTGTTTGGTTGAGAGTACAACCATAAACAAGGAAATAATTCCATAAAGAGGACTTTTTTTTTCATAGTCTTTAGTGGAATGAAAAAGATAAAATGAGGTGATGTAATAAAGATGCTCAGCTCAGCACCCATAGCTCAGTGAGTGGGGCGCTGGCCACACACCAAGACTAGTAGTTGGAGCCCGGCCCCGGCCTGCTAGACAACAATGACAATTGCAGCTAAAATATAGCCAGGCGTTGTGGCAGGCACCTGCAATCCCACCTGCTTGGGAGGCTGAGGCAAGAGAATAGCTTAAGCCGGGGACTTTGAGGTTGCTGTGATCTGTGGTGCCATGACACTCTACCAAGGAGTAAGACTTATAGTCTCACTATAGCATAGTGAGACTCTGTTTCAAAAAAAAAAAAAAAAAAGATGCTGGATCTTCAGTTTTGTGGGTGATCATCAGGCCTCCCTGAGAATGTTATATTTGAATGTATGAGAAGGGGGTAGCCTTGCAAAGAGCTATAGAACAACAAGCCCAAAACTGCTAAGATAGGAACTTGGGTGTTTTAGAAAGAACACCAGTGTCCTTAGAACATGGCAGAAACAAAAAGGAAGTGTGAGAAAAGCCAGCAGCAAGGTCTTGAGTACTAGGGAGATTTATTTAATAGGGAAGTATTTGTTTACGTATCAAGGGAGGACAATGCTCAAGACCCTGGTCACACCTGTGGGTTGTAAAGCTAGAACTGCCTCTCCTTTCCCTATAAAAATGCCCCAATTCATGTTTCCAGGCCCCTTGCCTAAAGTTAGCCCCCCATACATGTAGGGTGACATCAAGTTTTCATTATATTGTTCCAGGGGTAAGAATTGGGGCAATGGGGGTGGGCATGGTGGCTCACGCCTAACATCCTAGCACTCTGGGAGGCTGAGGCTGGAAGATCAATTGAGCTCAGGAGTTTGAAACCAGCCTGAGCAAGAGTGAGACCCCATCTCTACTAAAAATAGAAAAATTAGCTGGGTGTTTCTTGTGGCGGGCATCTGTAGTCCCAGTGACTCAGGAGACTAAGGCAAGAGGATCACTTGAACCCAAGAATCTGAAGTTGCTGTGGCTAGGCTGATGCTGCAGCACTCTAGCCTGGGGCAACAGAGTAAGACTCTAAAAATGAAAAAGAATTGGGGCAATGGGTAGCTGATGTGTTATCGTGTAAGTTTACTCAGCTCTAGAAGCCTTACCTTGACATCAGGATTTAATACTGCTGAATACAGATACTATAAACTTAGTATGTAGTATTATCCCCCTCTTTTTAATAGCATTCTGGCTGCTGTCTGGACAATGAATTAGAAGTAAAATGGAAGCAGGAAATCAGTTAAAAACCTATAATAGCAAATCAGGCTTCTGTTATGGTGCTGGCAGTAGAATTGAAAATATTTAAGATCTATTTTAGTGATAGGGTTGACAAATAAGGGAAAGAGAAGTCAGGGTTGACTTCCAGATTTTTGTCCTGAGAAACTGGGTGGATGGACAGTGGAGTTTCAGAGATAGAGAACTCTGGAAGACGGGCAAGGGGTAAGAAATGAGGTGAGAGGCAGAATTAATTACAAGCATACTTTTCAACATGGTAAGCATCTTTCAGCATCGCTGTTGGTGACCCATTCCTTTGTAATTACCACCTATGCCAGAGAAATGAGAATGTTTTATTTTTTTCTTTTTAAGTTCTGAAGCTGGGATTCTGTCTACTTTGTAGAAGGCTGGTGAGCTCTCCTTGCCTTAATTGCTACTGAAAGGCCTGGATTATGTGACTTTACTCAACTTAGCTGGTCATCTCCTCTGAAGTCCCTGCTCCACACTCACCTTCCTGACTTCCCCCCATCCTGATAATTCTCCCTTTGAGTTCTCAACACCCCTCCCCGAAATTAAGAAAGCAGTCTCATAAAAAACCAAAAAGGTTATTATTTAGGCCCATAGATTTATGAGTCATTTTCAAATACTCAAAATAGACTGCCTTATCCTACATAATAGAGCAACTTCTAGGCTACAGACGTAAAGATTCCTTTATATGTGCAGCAGCTTTATGCTGTGTCCATTTCACTAAGCTGAAATCACATTTCCAAGAACTCCCTTTGTTTCCAGCGTAGGGAGGGCCACAAGATAAAAGTGTACTACATCTGGAAGGCAGGAAAGATGCCCCAGCTGTCTTGAAGGTGGGTGTTCAGTCAGGGGAGGTGGCAGCTCACGCAGGCTGCTGTTGATCTGCGGGTTCACCCTGCTGGGCGTGGTGGGGAGGCTCCTCTCCTTCCTGCCAGATTCCCCTGCCTTGGCTTCTCTGATTCCCAGCTGAGTGTGCGTACACCTGCATGGTGAAGAACAAGGTTACCCTGAAGGTCACTTTCATGGAGGCCATGAGAGACCGGCGCAGGTCCAGTTTGTCTGTGCTCTGCCCGTTTCACATCCACCTTTCCTTCTTGACTGCCAGCCGCTCTGATTTGCTCTGACTTCAGGTCGAGGGCAGATACAGAGGCCTGAGACTGCTCAACCCATTCTCGTAATTGCATGAAATCTGAGATTTATCAGAAATGCATGACTCTTGATCACTCACAGCCCAGCGGGACCACACCACACCTAGTAAATGTGCAATGTAGTACTGCATAGCCAGTTTCCGTACAATGTAAAAGAACATTAGTTTACTTTTGAAATGTTTATATCACATCTTTTTTAGCTCAGCAGCAGGCCTAAAACTGTCTATGGATTGAAACACTTGTTTTTCCAGGTGTCATCTTGCTCAAAAAATGCTGCAAATAGGGCGGCACCTGTGGTTCAAAGGAGTAGGGGGCCGGCCCCATATACTGGAGGTGCCGGGTTCAAACCCAGCCCCACCAAAACTGCAAAGAAAAAAAAAGCTATAAATATGGACAGTTACATTAAAATTCCCCAAAAATATGTGTGGGGGAAAAACAGTTGGGAGACCGATTCCTGCCCAAAGGTAGTTGAATAACTAGCTTTTCTACAATAAAGAAATAAATAAGGCCCGTTCCTTTACTGGAAATAACACTGGACGTAGCTACCGTCTTTGAAGGGAAAAATACCTTTGCCTGTTCTCAACCTAAAACCAGGAAATGAGAGATGGTCAATTTCTCCATCAACATAATTTTGGCATATTGCTATCAATTGTTATCATTTTTACTGAATTTGAGAATAATTAATGGTTTTATGGTAAAAACAGGGCATGCCTGGCACATAGCCACTCAACAAATGTTTATTACCGCTATTATTATTAATGTTGTTACCCCTCTTTATCCTATTTTGGAATAAGAGAAAACAGCATCCCAGTGAGACACCAGGACCCCGTGTGCGTGCGTGAGCGCGCGCATCTGTAACAGAAGTTGACCTATGACAAATATTTGAAAAGCTCCACGCGGAGCTCCAGCAGCCAGGCGGAGGCTGCAGTTGACAGTAGCATTGCTGCCACCTGCTGTGGAGTTCACCAGACTGTCACCGCTCACAGCTGCACCGCGAGGAGGGCTGCACAGCCATCCTCCCCCTAACTCTCTCGCTCTCTCTCTTCTCTCCCCTTGACCTCTTTCCGTCACTGTCTCCGGGTGCTCAAACAACGCTGCCCTATAGCTTCCTCCTGACCTAGTCCAGCTACGAGGGAGAGGGCCGAGGGGAAGTGCGAGCAGCGGGGTCTCGGGTGGGCACGCGGGGACCGCGGGGCGGCGAGCAGGAGCGCAGGGGCAACACAGGGCTGCTGAGGACAGGCGGGCTCGCGCCTCTGATCAGAGGCTCCGTGACTCACGCCTTTGTTTCTGGACAAGATCTACTCTGTGCTAGCCTGAGGCGGAATCCACCCCTCCGGACTCGGCGGAAATCGTCTGCTGCTTAGTGGCGCCCGCTGAGGCCCCAGCGCAGCCTGCCCCGCCGCGACAGGTGACAGCCAGAGCGCCGTCCCGCCCGCCTTCCCCGCGGCGCCTGCCCCCTCGTGGCGGCCGTCGGCATCGCAGCAGCGCAGCCACCGCCGCCCTCGCAGCGTCACTGCTCAGTGTTTTTTAAAGGGAGGGTTTTACTTCTCATCACCTGTTGGGGTTAGGAGGCGTGGTTCCCAGGTTTATTACTAATGAATGAGGAGTGTGTGTGTGTGTGAGCGCTGAAGGGGGGAGCACAACTGTAAGAGCATGTTTGTGGTGACAGGATAATGGAGAGGAGAGAAAGGAATAGGAAAAATGAAAGAGATTAAAAAGCAAGAGGCAAAGTGACAGTGATGAGGGAAGACAGTGACAGCAAAGGATGCGGAAAGAATGCAGGAAGCAACAGTTTGATGGGAAATGGGAGGGGACCCAATGCATGAAAGAGAGGGGAGGAATTGACATCCCTGAGAGGTAGAGTTTCATTTGGGTGAAGTGAACCTTGTGAACATTTCAATATACTGCTCTCTTATTTTACATCCCATTTTGTTTGGCAGCTGCTAGAAATGAGTTTCCATTTTCTGTCTTGTTTTAATATTCTCATGTCTCCTACATCACCAAGATCATTAGAGGCAGAAACAATTACGCCATACATCCCCTGTGTCTGACAGCCCTCTGTGCCTGCCGGCTATTAACTCCCACCTCGCCCTCTGCCACCATTTTGTTATTCTGCTCCAGGCTTCTCCCCCCAACCCCTTCTCTCTCTCTCCACTGACCTCTCCGGGCCTGCTTGTCCTTTGGGAAATAGACTAGTAGCTGCCGAGAATCCAAATGTCTGTGACAAATAATCTAGCAAAGGTTTCTGCCACCCACTCTTCAGCAAACAAGCAAACAAAGCCCCCAAATCAACAAATAGCCACAAACATGGCTTCTGTTTGAATCAGATCTTTGTAAATGTTGACCTAATCGCTTTCATCTTCTCTAGAAGAACAAAAGGAGAAGGATTTTGTGGGGTTTTTGTTAGCTACAGCTCCATACAGTGGTAAAAAGGTTAAAAAGGATTTTAACCCCAGTCTCAGTTACTGTTTTGGCAACATTACTCAATCTTATTCCAGATTTGGGGGAGGGGGTCATATTTAGAAAGCCTGGACAGGATGATGAAAACTGTTTTGGCAGGAGATAAATCATTGCATATGGGCGTGGGCAGTAATGTCCAAACTCATTTACCATAACAAATGGTTTGATGAAAATATTTTGGTCAATCCAGCTTATTTTGCCATATTGAGGTCTGGTTGCCTGTCCGTATGATTGCTTGGTGAGGGTGGCCTTCACAGGGGTCAGCATACTTAGTTAATTCAGAGGGAGCTCTCAGGGGAGTGGCCATTCTTGATTTTGACCTTCCTTGGGGGACGTGCCAGGGATATTTCAGGAGTTCAGTCTGGAGATAGAACACTTTTCATTTTTGTAAACATTTTCTGATGTTAATAAGTAACAGGAGGAGAAGAATGCATTGGGGCTTCAAAATACAAAGCCCTTCTGTAACATTATTATTATTTAGTGGGGAGAGTTATATTATTTTTGCCTCTATAAGGTGTTATGAGGTTCAAGAAAGGCAACATACAGTGGAACCTCTGTAAATTGACCACCCAAGGGACTGTAACAAACTGGGCAACACTGGGAGCTGGGACTACTGCACGGACTCATACATCTGGTGCATGCTCGATTTATGAAAATTGGGTCAACTTAAGAAAGTGGTCAATGTTGGGAGGTGGTCAACTATGGAGGGTCTACTATTTGTGGACATGCTGTGCAAACTCGGAAGATGCTCCCTGGAGCTGAAGCAAAACAATGCCATAGTGTTCCCCACGGGTGTTTCAGAACCAGTTAACTATGTATGTTCAAATCACTAAATAATTACTTAACACCAACATTTACATTTTACTTCTTTAGTTTTCTTCATATTCCTTATCATATCTCTGTCTGCTTGACTATGTTTTGTGCATTTGCTTAGGATCCTCCGTCAGGTTTTCAGCCAAGAAACCCGTAATTCATACTTGGGCTTTACTGAAGTCGTGGCCAAGTTTAGTCTACAATATCATTCGATGAGTGCTGCTCAGTTCCATGCTCACCTGCTCAGTGTCATGCTTAGCTGCTATAAAGAGAGCTCATCACAAGGAATTTATATAAATCTGTGAATCTCTATCCTTATGGAGTGGAGGTGGAAACTATATTTTCTATTGATTATATAAATGGAGATCTCTATTTATGCACACACTACACACACATATATATAACATCTCACAGTACGGACATCCCCCCCACACCTACCAATGTTTCTTACCTCCCCCACAAGATTTATCGCTTTATAGGACTCTGTGGTCCACTTTCAGATTGGAGTAAGAGTAGAAATCTCTGTCTCTACAGCAACTGTCACCCCAGAGTTGAAAAGTAAGAGCATTTAGCGAAACCTCACATGAACTGTGAACTTGCTGTTTGTATTACTTTGCGAGGGCTGCCATAACAAAATAACACAGTCTGAGTGGCTTCAAGGGTAGACATTTATTTCGCACAGTTCTGGAAGCTGCAGCCTGAGAGCGAGGTGTCAGCAGCTCGTTTTCTTGCTGTGTCATCACACGGCCTTTCCTTTGCACACGCACACCCTCGAGTTCTCTTCTTCATCTCACAAGGACACCAGACAGATCGGCTCAAGACCCACCCTTAGGACCCACTTCAAATACACTCATACAGTGTAAGGTACTGGGGGGTAGGGTTTTGCCATATATAATTTGGGGGACACAAAGAAGATCTCTTGAGCCCAAGAGTTTGAGTTTGCTGTAAGCTATGAAGGACAAGGGAGTGAGACCCTCTCAAAAACAAACAAATTAACAACAACAACAAAAAAAAAACCCAACAAACAAAAACCCTGGATAGCTTATAATGAATAGCCAAAGTTACTGGTTTGCAGTTCTGGAGGTTGAGAAGTCTAAAATCAAAGGTCTCTTCTTGTGTTATTCCCCTTTTACAAGGGACTCACTGCCATGGTAACAGCGTTAATGCATTCACTCCACTCCCTTGTTAGGCCCCACCTCCTAATACTGCTCCGTAGGAGATCAAGTTTTCATAAGTGCTTTTGAGGGGACACAGTCAAACCACACACTTCCTGTGAGTAATCATTTAATTTTGAAAGATTTTGTTTCTTCCTATATAAAATGAGATTCATAATATAAATGACCATACAGAATTCATATGAAGATAACAGAAATAATACATATGAAATGTGAGGGCTTGGAAATAGTCCATCATTATTATTGCCTTATTTTTGCAAATTCTTTCCTTTGCCTCTTTCCTCACCTCCAGATGGAGTGGAGCTCTAGGCCTGACCTGGGTTCCAGGGAGTGGAACTCTGCTCATGACTTGGTCTTTGTGTGTTATTTTGTGCTAATGATGGCAATTTCTTGCTCAGTGGATCTTTTTCCCCTCTTCTTTTCCCCCAACCAGACTCCTACAGTTGTGGATCTCTGGACCTTTGTGAAGAGGGGAAAAGCACTAATGTACTTTGCTTTGTAGATCTACATGTATCCTATTCTCTTTATGAAGAGCAATACCTGGATGTATCACACAAGAGTCTTAGTCTTCCCTTCCAATAGGCAATGCTGACTTGTTGCCATCTCGTGTGTTTTTAAACACATCCTTCTCAGTCTGACGTGAGGATAAAATCAGTATTAACCATCAATTACTGGAGTGTCCCAGCACCCAGTACAGTGCTGGGCAAATAACAAAACCCTGCAAATATTTGGGTAACGAATGAACAAATGAATAGGGTGTTGACAAGAGAGTAGCCAAAACATGAAAGTCATTTTTAGTGATGGGTAATCAGTGGTGAAACTTCCAGAAAAAATCATGATGCAGTACACTGTGGCTCCTAAAGTGGAGGAAATACTGATATGGAGGTAGAGGTGGGTGGGTGAGCAAGTGCCTGTGAGTGCATGCATGTGTGTGTGTGTGCATGTGTGTGTGCCTGTGAGTGCATGTATGTGTGCCTGTGTGTGCATGTGTGTGTGCCTGTGAGTGCATGTATGTGTGCCTGTGAGTGCATGTGTGTGTGCCTGTGAGTGCATGTGCACACATGCATGCCTATGAGTGTGTGTATGCCCCTGTGAGTGTGTTTGCCTGTGAGTGTGTGCATGCCTGTGAGTGCATGTGTGTGCCTGTGAGTGCATATGTATGTGTGTGTGAGTGCATGTGTGCCTGTGTGCCTGTGAAGTCTGTGTGTGTGTGTGACAGAGAGAGACAGAGACATTCTGAGGGAGACAGAAAGTTCCGAATCAAGTACCATAGTTTAAAGGACAGGAGGGTTGGGACATCACACATGACCAATGGTTTTGAGAAGCTGCCCTTTCCATCCATACAGAGTGAAGCTGCCCTTTCCATCCATACAGAGTGTTTATATGCCTGTGTTTTAGTGACCCCAGTTTCACTTAGATACAGCTCTAAGCATACTTTGTTTGGCCAAATGGCAGGAGTATGAAAAGGCCATTAAAATAGTTTATTTGCATAAGGAAAGGACTGGCTTATAAATCTTTGTTAAATGTCTGGTCTGTCTTCCTAGCCAAACGTGAGTACAGGAGCTTGCCTGCAGGGAGCATGTATACTGGCATAGTGCCTGGGTCTGCTCATCCCTTCATGAAGATCTGTGCATGAACAAACGAAATCAGTGAATAGCACAGTGACAGGCATCTCCTCTCCAGGGGCTTTTCCACCACCCCCACCAAACAACTTGTGAACTATTGTGAAACAATCTTATATCTACACACTTTCTTTTTAAATTGAACTTTGCAACAGGTCAACAAGTGGTGGTTTTCCATTGCCAGATTGTTGGTCCAGGGTTGTCATCATTAATATATTTTCTTTTCCTTATCTCTAAAACACATATCCATCTTGAATTAGCTCCATCATTACGTATATATTAATATTTTAAGTGTATTTATTTCAAGAACATGTATCTAACCAATGTTGCAGCTACAGAAGGTTTTAAGAGAGGCTAAATGCAGCAATTAATGCTAATGAGTCTGCTGTTAGCAGTAATATTCTTGGTGTTCTAATCATGCATCGCGAATCTGCAGCCTCGGTTTGTTCAACAGATGCCAATCTTAATGGCCACATTCTCTTCCCATGGATAAGTTAGCTTTAGTTAAATGTGCCATTAAAAATAACCATTTAAAATGTTAATGAAAACAGTAACTGTAACCACCAGGATTTTTTTGTTTTAATCTCTGCTATATTATTTCTTGTTTTCAAAAGGCGTTTGGGAAAGTGAGCAATCTATTGCCTCTGTATTTTACTTTAATCTTGGGAAAGTCAGTATAAGTTTTGTCCGTGGCAGTCCGGGGACTGTAGACCTACACTGTTTGTTAGTACTAGCTGTCCTTGCAAACTCTCTCTCTCCTTTGTTCCTGTTTGCTCTTAACACTTATTTCAGATGTGAGACAGAATTAGACAATCAGGGCCCTTGGCAGTCCAACTAGTTGATAAACAAATATCTTGTCTTCCTTAAAATATCATTATTCCATCACAACTTAAAGAGGAAAAATATCAAGATGTCGCTATTCAGGAATAAGGATTTTATCTTTTTAGAATAACAAAAAGAAGGCTGGTTTGGGCTTTATCACTGAACATTGACGGTAATGAAACAAAGAATTAAGAGATGCATCATGAGAACTCTGCCTTTTCATGTTCGTCTCTACCAAGAGAGACAACTGTTGGCTCACCCTGTTCTTGGGAGAGCCATGTATATTTAGCGGGTATGACCTCTGCTTCCTCTTTTCCCATTTATCTCTTGGCTGTGCTATGTGACTCACCAGGCCTGGCTAAATAGGTTCAGGGAGTTCCGTTGGGCTGGGCTGGGGAAGTGGTAAGTGAGGTGGGGTTGACTAGACCTGGGGAGCATCTTTTTATGGAGTTTTTTCAAATATACAACTCGATTTTCTTGCACCTATGAAGTATCCTTGTCCAGAGGAGTTCTCAAGCTTTTCCTCAGTAAGTCCTCTCGATTCTGGGAGTTGTGTTTGTTTGCTTTGTTTCCTTTGAGAATGTGCTCAAATATTAATATCTCTGGGTAAATACTGAAGGCTCTTTAATTTCATGATTGCTGGTATAGATCCCCAAGGGTTATATATTTAAGAATAAGAAAAAAAGTATTCAACAGTGCAAGTTAGGTTAATTGTGTAAGAGCCAGAAAATAATAAAAGGAGAAGAATGTTCACCGTGCAAGGATTTGAGGGTTAAGACAATAAAGGTCTCTGGATAGAGCCTATGGTTGCAGGAGCTGAGGCTGTAGTACTTTTCCCAGTGACAATTGCCTGGCAGCTTCTAGGGACTCTTAAACTGGAGTTGTTTGAGGATATAATTTCACCATTTCTCCAAATCTGACTGGCATCCTTTCCCATTCCTAAGTTTCTGATCAGAGTCAATCTTGATGTTTGCTTGCACTAGTTGAAACATCTTTTTGGGGGAGGGGGCAGCTAGAACCTATGACAGAGACTTATATTTGAAAATAGCCTTTGGTACAAGATTAATGGATTTCTACTTTGATCTGGGAGGCCAGACAGGGACAGAGTGAGAGGAAAAAAAATGACAGGGTGAGTGGAAAAAGATGATATAGCTAGTCGAAATTTTATACTGCCTGCTAGAACAAACACGAATGTCTTAGTTCAAAAGCACATGAGAAGTGAGCAGCATTGAGAATGGTTGAGTTGGTAAAAATGTGATTAAGTTTGGCCCCAATGCCTGTTTTCAGGCACAATTTCCAGGGTTCCCCACGGATCCTCAAGTGTTTGAGATCCTTTGATCAGGACATAGTTTTGACTTATAAAAGTCTATCCCAATTGATCAGTGGCTAGTCTAGGGAGTAGCAGAGAGAAATTTAAGGAGGAAAATGACAACAGACTCTTTTTGTCTTTAAACTAAGAACCATCAAGACTCTAATATAGGGGTTGTAAGCAGACAAATTTTCCACGATTTTGTAATAGTTTTTTTTTTTTTTTTTTTTTTGCATGTGAGAGAGGGATCCATCTTTTGTTCATAGACTTGAATTTGGAAAACTTCAATAACTATGGTGAGTTTTACTGATGGATAGAAAAGACAGCCAAGTGCAGTATCTCATGTCTGTATCTGTAATTTCAGCACTCTGAAAGGCTGAGGTGGGAGGATCACTGGAAGGCAGGAGTTTAGGAGCAGACTGAGCAATAGTGAGACCCTACCTTTGCAGGGAAAAAAAAAAAAAAGGAAAGCTAGCCAGGCATGGTGACCTGTGCCTATAATCCTAGCTACTTGGGAGGCAGAGGCAGGAGTACTGATAAAGCCTGGAAGTTTGAGGTTGCAGTGAGTGCAATGACACCACTGCACTCTGAGGAAGGTTACATGTAGTAGATTTGTTGGTTGAACTGAACACAGCTCAATTCTATACCAGCAAATGTTTGCTAAGACTGTGCTGTGAGCACAGCACCATGCTAATTCTTTGGGCCCTAGGCTAGGCCCTAGGATCACAAGGGCAAAAAGAGAAGCCCCTTTGCTTCAGAGAAGAGTCACAGACTCACCTTCTTTCTAGCTCTCATGTGCTATTTTAGACATACTTTAAAGTAGATGGATGTAAAGGAAGTAGAACAGGGAAGTATTCAAGGAAGACTTCTAACCATGAAGCTTCTGTGCTTTAAAGAAAATAAAATTTCAGGGCATCTTGGAAAATTTAAAGTCTTCAAGTACTTTTTTCACAAGGTTGATAATGGAAAGTATGAACATGATAAACACTTCAGTGTCCTTTGTCCTGATGTCCTAGGAGATGACCTCTAATTTCTTGGAATTTTCCAAGTAATAGTTCTTTGTTATTCGTGTTGGGTCCCTGGGACCATACCTGATAGTTTATGCTAATGAGCTGGAGGCTGGGCATGCTAGAAAAACTAGCCATTAGAGGTCTGGGGCTTTGAGTTACCTGATAGAGATCACCCGTGTGGCCAATGATTCAAGCAATCATGTCTATGTAATGGTACATCAAAAACAAAACTCCAAAATGATAACCAACTGGGGACATCAAAGTTCAAGTGAGTGCCCCTGGTTGGTAGTGCTATGTTGTCACATACAGATGTACTAGCCACAAGGGTGACAACTCCTGAGTCCATGGGGAGGAGACAGTGGGAAGTCCCCCACACATGGTACTCCCCAAGAACTTGCCATATGTGTCTCTGTTTTTGGTTGGTTCTGATTTTGTATCCTTTTTGAGAATTAAACTGAAATCCTAAGTATAATCAAATTCACTGAGTTCTGTGAGTTATTCTAGCACATTATTGAACCTGAAGGGATAGGAGAAACCACCAAGTATACAGGCAAATGATCAGAAACATAGAGACAAAGAACCCCAAACTTGCCGCTGGTATCAAAAGTGAAGGCGTTCTTGTTGGAGGGATGTGTCCTTTCCCTTGAGTTGGGTGGTTCATTCCAGAAGGGCACCTTCAGAGTTCTTTATACAGTTTAAATATGGGGAGGTCAGGCCCTTAAGCTGACTCTTTGAACCAGAAGGGCCCAGGGTTGTGGTTCTGTTTGAGATCCTCTCCCCATTATTGAAGCTTGTCACACGTGCTCACTGCCCCCATTCCACCCCTCATTCATCAGTTTTCTTGGAGGTGATTTAGAACTGATTTGACTCCCACGAGCCTCCCTGAGCCTCTCCCAGTCACTTCTCATGTATAACTAGCCAGACTCACTTCTTGGAATGGTGAATTACTTATTTCTTGAGAATTTTCTGTTGACAACCCCTATATTGTGTGATATGGTAGGAATTTTTATAGAGATTCTGGAAACAACATTTTTTGAAGATAATAGCAAAAAAATAGAAAAGAAACTGAGTTTTTTTGTAAGTAGAAATAACAGGTGGCTTTAGAAGGTAAGAGTTTTTCCTATTGCTATCAAGTAGGGTCTCATTAAAAGTAACTCCTATTTTGGAGACTTTAGAGAAAGGATATACTCTTTCATGTGTTTTGGTGTCATATTTGAACCAAATATAACAATTAGAAACTTCTTAATGCTTTATCTCTAGCTTCTCAGTAATAAGTTGTGCTCATTTCTTAGGGTCCCTTAAGGGAGAAAATGAAAAAAAAAAAACAAAAAAACTTTCAGATAATCTCTTCGCTTAGGTGAAGACAATTATTTTAAATGCCACATTCCTTTCTACAGTAGAAGAAAGCCATCAAGTGATCCTTCAGGATTTCGTCCACACCTTCCCCATGTGGTACCTGCCAGGACCTTCTTTTGTGATCTTATGTATGAAAACCTCCAGGAAGCAGCAAGGTCAACCACAAGATCACTGACACAGGTCAAGGAAGACACATCTCCTTTTCACATTTATTTCATTTTGTTTTAAGATCACAGAAGAGCAGAGCATTCATACGTGTAAAGTAACAGAAGAGAGAAACAAAATTTAAATACATTTAAAAAGAAAAGAAAAAAAAAGCTTTTTTTAATTTCATTTTTTTTTTTTTTACACACACTGCGCTTTTTATTTTCCTTCACAGAGCTAGTACCCAGGGGAAAAAAAATCCACCCAATAAACAAAAATAAAAAACTTTGAACAACCAAAAAATCCCAACAAAACTTGGCCATGTGTTTGTATCATCAAGGGAAGATCAGTTCATGTCTACGAGGTTGAGAAAGGGAATATATTTATATATATATTTATATGTATATAACACTGTTAATAAGGAGAATTCTAACCCAGAGCAGGATTTGCACACCCTTCGGTAGAGCAGTGAGAAGGAAGGGGTGACGCGGTAGGGGCGGGAAGAAGTGGGAGGTTCTCCTGGGCTTCTCCGCCCCTGTATTCCCTCCCTTTAACCTCCCTCCTCTCAGTAAATACTTAGGGAGCAGAACATGGCCACGGTTCACCAGGATGAGCCATTTACATTCTCTGGTGAAGAGCAAAGATTTAGGCAAGTGGGTTCCAAAAGGCTCCTGATAGCCGAGGGATGCTGCTGCGTGCCGTGAAGCTAGGAGTTCTCGTGTGTTCTCTTCACTTGCTAGGAGCAGATTGTGACTGTGCCTGGCTTTACATAGAGAGGGATTTTGTGGAGAAGAAGGTAGCTGTGAGGAGCAGATCCAGGAACACTACCCACAAAGAGGTACCTCTGAAATAACCAGGGAAATAGGGAGCTGGCCCACAGGCAGGCCATCCCCCCACGTGAAGAGAGCTTCGTGAGTACTGTAAGCACATTGTATATCCTTATCTACACAAAGTGACACTAATGCGAAGAAGTTATGAATGAACCCTGCTCTTCAGTGTCCAGGAGACTCAGATTCCTTCTGTTCTTTCAGGTGATAAGTGAAAAGATACCTTTGGACAGATGCTAAGCTGAACCTCTAAGAGAGCGTGTGACAAGTGGCTTGTGCTCAATCCATCCAGAACATGGCACAAGAACATAATTCCGCATTCACAGCTTGAGAAGCCGTCCTTTCTGCTTACCCCTTCTCAGAGAACTGAACTCTCATATTCGATTTTAGCCTTCACGACAACTCTTAAGGTTTTCAACTCTGTAGCCTCCTAAAATGTGCTTATTTTTGTCCTATTTTTTTGCTTATCTTCTTTAAATGGCGTTGACTTATACGTTTTGAAAGTGAGATGTGTTTTCTATTTGCTTGATTTTATAGCCTATAACTCAAGTTTCAGAAAACTCATCCTGTGAGAAATTCCTTCTCAAACAAAATACATTGTCTTGATTTCTCACAGATCAGCCTTTGAACCTGCCTGGGACCACAAGCTTACTGCCGTCCGCCTGAGTTTCCACATTCACTATCATGAGGCACTTGGCCCAGGGTGAGAGAAAATTGATGTTTCCTCTCAAATGCACGACTTTCTTATTTGTAACATATGTAATACCTGATCTATTTTCCTTCCTGTGAAAGGTTACTAGAATCTAGTTCAAGAGTTAGATTTTATTATAAACAAGGAAACAACCCCAGCTATTTCAGCATCCTCAGTATAATCTGAATTTGTCCCTTCACGACATTGCTAAGAAGTTTTCATCAGAAGAGAATTACAGAACCAGTCCAGAGACCCTGTATTCTAGAGTTTTGGCTTTTGACATGGGGATGGTAGAATGATGCTTCTGAGAATTGATGACAGTACAGAAACCAAAGTAGAGATGACAAAGAGTTGCTGGGAATGGACAGCTGGGCACAGGACAGACGGATTATTAAAGTCTTATGCAGAAACAGTTAGGGGTTGAAAGAAATTTTAGAGATGTCATGCAAATCTCTCACTTTCAGGAAGAGCTAAACCAAGACTCAGGAAGACTGAATGCCTTGCCAGTGGTGCATAGCATTTCTTGTCATCAGATCCGGGGATAGAACCCCATTTCCCTGACTCACAATCAAATATGCCAGCCACCTCATTTATCTTAGATGATGAGAAAGAAGTTCCAGGAAGACACCTGGGAGTTGATGGAACAGACACATGAACCCTTCAAAGTCCTCCATGTCTCTTTATTCTCTTAAGCCTCATGTTAATTTGACCTAAATTTCTTTCTGTCACAGTTCTTGCAGAAAATTCGTGTGATTCCCGAAATCATATTAGTGATGACTCCTTATGTAGGAGTCGCTCAGACTGTAGATAAGGTATCATGTCATTCTGTTACACACGTCAGGCACTTCAAAAACACTCCAGGAGAACATGCCTGAGAGAGATACCCCCAATTAAAACTACTCTGTCCCTCATTTAGAATATTCAGGATAGATGTGTAGAAATATAGGACTCCCAGATAAAGCAAAAGCAATTACTTTCTAGGGTGACTCAGTCAGATATTTCTCAAGTGTAACTTAGTTCTCATGTTGCACAATTTCTTAGAATCAGGATTTCACAGAAGCATTCCTAATCCTTTTGTTGAATGGAAAATAAAAACCAATCAATGCTTCGCTCATCAAGGTGTCAGGGACTTCCTCAGAGCTATTTAAATAAGATATCTTACGGTGAGCAAGAAGAAAGTACACCTGGGAGTTCTTTCTCTGTACTTTCCTCCCTTCCGGGTCAGGGGAGACAGCGATCGCATGGGCTGGGACAATGTCCACCGAGGTCCTGAGAGATCAAGGAGGTGACTTGAGCAGGATGTAAACCCTTCACCATTCTTGGGGAGCTGCTTTCTTTTAGACTTGGAGTTTCTGTCGTATTTCCCATTCTGATCTATGCAATGCTTTGGTCTTTATTTATTTGTTTTGATTTTTCTTTTAGATTCATAGGTTTAGCTGGAGTTGGGCACTGCATGAGAAATGAAGTTTACGCAGTTTATATTATGTACATAAACTAGTGATTTACATTGATTTACACATGATTGGTGCCTCATTTATTAATCAGCACACAGTATGTAAATGTGCTGAAAAGAAATCAAGATTTTCAAATAAGTTTCCCATAATATTCATAAACATTTCCACTGGTGTAAATGTTAAACCTAAACCTAACGTTAACCCCAGCCTCCTTGCCAAGAGGAAAATGATGTACATTGCTGGGTGAAAACAATTCTTCCTTTCAGTTGGTGACATTTGAACGGCCTGTAAATGAGAAGGGTGTACTTCCCTTCCGTGGTCGCTATGCACATGAATGTAAACTCCATTTTGCATTTAGTGAGATGTTTACAGATATTATGCCAACCACGATGGAAAATTTACATCACCGGGGCAGAGGCAGTCTTTGGAGGAGAAATATCTTCAATATTTAAGAAAGAAGGAGACTTCCTAAACTGGATTTGTGTTTCTTAACTCCAAGTTCTATCTTGTTATGTTTGTAATATTTTTAACATTTATCTTCAACATATGAAGAGTTTTTGTGGGTCAAATATGCATTGCACTTACGATTCTATAAAAAAGTGATAGTTAGTGGTACCCAAGACTAAATCCAGGCTAAAAATTGAGGAGGTTGAAGAGGAAAAAGAGGACATGCTTAATGCCATTGAACATGGTCCATAATCCAATTTCTTTCAAGCAAATAATTACAAGATGGAGAAGTTCAGGCTCCATGTCTTTCTAAATGAAGCATAGCTCTTTTTTTTTCTAAAAAACCCCCAAATTCAGAACTTTTCTAATCCTTTTAAGTTTAAACCATTATTCTAAATTTGTCTTATGTCATATAATACATACATTATTGTAAATATAGCATCTGTAAAGATAAGATTAAAAAAAATACATACACATATATATTATTTTTTTCACAAATGATTCAAGGCCTGCAAAGAACAAAATAAGAAGTTCAGGGAGTCCAGCCAACCGAGGGATGGGACCTGCAACTCTGGTGTACACAAGAGGCTAATGACTCGGCAAAGAGTAACTCAAACAATTTCATGCTGAGGAGATAAGTTTCTGTGTGCAAAGGAGGTAAATCTATTTTTGGAGGAGAAACAGCTTTCTGCTCTGTCCTCCAAGAACATGAAAATCACGAGTACTTTTACAAGGTCTCTAGGAATAGCCCCAGTTGTCTGACTGTGTATTAAAAAACAAAAATGCCCCCAGCAAGAGAGAAGTCTGTCTGACTCGGAAGAGAAGGTGAAAGTCAACTGGAATCCTTCCCTTTAGAAAATGCATCTACTTTTCTATAAGCTTTAGTTCTTTTAGGACACAGGGATTTTATGTCTCAAAACAAGCAAAACTGCTTCTCCAACAAGGCAAAACTTTTTGATCAACAATTGCCCGGAGGATATAACTGCAATTCGGCAAAAGCTAGGATAGTTCTCATCCTTCAGGAAGTGCCTTGGATCAAGGTCATTTCTGTTTTTGTTAAGTAAAAGTTGGGTCTAAGGCTTTTGTTCCATGAATGGTGGAGTTTTGTTTTGTATGCAAAGGATATCAGATACACTAGCTCTTCAGATTAATTAAAGCGTTCACTCTTCTCAGTATATCCAATCACTTGGCGCTTTTCAGTGGAGAGTCTCAGATGTGATTATCAATGGGCAAGACACTAGAGGGACAATAGCAATGTGACGTCTAACTTCCAAAAAGTCTCCTCTTGAGACTCGATGATTTCTGGGTGTCCCTTCTCCGGCCTCTACCTTTTCCCTGAAATGTCTCCAGACTACGGTTCACATGGCTCACGGACAAACCTATGCGAATATGGGGGCCAAGCTTTTCTCTGAAATAGGAGCTAGAAGAAAATTTGAAAAATTCTCAGATGCTGCTGGAGATATTGTATACCACATTTTAAAATATATGTTCAATTATGTTTAAGATATGGTCTATTGTAGTAAAACTGAGGGAACAGTTGGTGCTGACCTGGCCAAGACTTTCCTTTTAATGGGGAAGCTCCTCCCATAACACCTTTTCCTTATGATTAGGTGGAGTTAATAAGGCCAGGTGTGTCATTGAACCTGTGACAGGCCACAGGGTTCTGTTCCTGAAACTGATACTACACACCATCTGATTTAACTCTTTCTATTTCTCTCTTTACCATATGCTTTTTTTAGAGCTTTTGCTTCAGTATGTGACCGCCTCATCAATGTGCAGGGAGCACTTATCATCAGAGATGGTCGCCTTTTATTCCTGTACTAAGACCAAACTATTAAGAGAAATCTCTGATTGTCAATCAATGAACGCTGCGTAGAAATATGGCTCACCTTCCCCACACTTCATCAGATACCTTCTTAGTAAGATTTTTTTTTCTATCCTATGTCAGAAACTGCCACAAATACTTGTACCCATCTTCAAGCAAAGTTTGTCCTTTTGTTTCATCTCTAAACCTCAAAATCATGAAGGCAGGCTGCGATAAGCATCTAAAATGGACAAGAGGATTCCCTAGAAGACAGTCAAGATGCTAGTCAGACCTTCCTTCCTTCCTTTTCTGTCTTTCCTGCTTCTCTTTCTGTTTCTTTCTTCTTTTCCCAGTTATGAAATTTCTCATTTTATATCACGTGGTAGCTATTTTTAAGGTGCCAAACTCAATGAATGTCCAAACATGGCCCTGTGGGATCACAGTCAATTATAACATCAGGAATAAGCCTCTGTCCTTTACTAAACTCAGCCACCGTGTCTGCTATAGTCTAAGAGAGAGCAAAGGGTGATTTTCTGACAAAGAAACCTGACTACACTCAGGAATCCAGCCATCTCCACAAGACCTTTCCTAAGAAAATCCTTCTGGACATGTGGCAATGTTAAGCTTCATGGTACTCATACAATTCCTGCCTAAACTTATTATAGGTTGTCCAGCTCTTTTGGTTAAGGAACTAGCTCACATTTCAGGGTCGATGTAAAGTTAAATAAATCAGGGAGGGTGAATATAATGCAATTCCTAGCAGCATGGCCTAGAAGAATGATAGGCCACCATGAAAAAGCCAACACCATCAGAAGGTCAGAAGGGAAATAATGTGGGTCATCAAATAAAGTCTTAGCCTAGAGTTCCAGGACCAAAGTCTGCAGAGGAGCCCAAGGAGCAAATCTCCTTTCATTATGGCCAATATTTTCTATTAGAGCTTAGATGGTATCTCCAGAACATGGGTATTGCCCCAAACATCCGTCTACTTTTCCTGCCTTGCTCACTTTCACTGTATTTTACCTAAAATAGGAAGCAATCTCTGCTCAGGGGACTCTGTGGGGCAAAGGCAATGTTGTCTGAAGATTAGGGGGAGGCAGACAGGGCTGCTTGCTTTCTCCAAGCGGCTCATTGCTCTTCCATGGGAGTTAACACCTGGAGGCCCTCCTGCTTCTGGAGATACACACGCTGCTCACACTCATGGCAGAGCAGGGCCCAGCCTGTAAACAGCCAGGAGATACGTGAACCCCTCCAGCCCATGGAAGAAGAGTGAACCTGCAACCTTCTCTCCCTGGTCCCCTTGTTCCCAGCATTGATTCCCGCTACTCTTTGCTCACCCCATCGATAGTAGGCACTTTCATTTACAGTGATACTCTGAGTGACTCCCGACTGGATTCGGATGATGAGCCAGAAGGAATATGGGGTCCTGCCCTTGGAAGGGGCACAGCTTGGTTTGAGTACACACTGATGCCATGGGACAGCCATGGACGGGGGAGAGACTCTGCTCCTCGCCTCCTTCCCCGCCATCTCCCCCCGCAACTTGAAACAGCCGCATCTCACAATTACAATGCAGGACGGTATCTACAGCACAATGAATCTATGTACACATGGACCATTCCCTTGGCATGCTTCAGAGAGGGACACACACACTCACGCACATGTACACCCACGTGAGAGCCAAGACTGAGCACACGCGCACAGTGGAGAAAATCAAAACGGCACTTCCCAGCATTGGCGGCAGGACTAGCACTCTGGGGTGGCGGCGTGAAAAGAGATGGGGAGGGCAGGCAGATCAAAGGGCCGGTCTGGGGTTAGTGTGGGGAAGATGGAACGCACTGGAGGACAGAGGAGGATCTCAAACGTCGGAAGGATAGTGGAGGCAGGATGATCAGAGAAAGGCTCATGGAAGATCCCACTGATAGTCTGAAAAGGCTATGGGTCAGCTGAATGAAGAACAAAATAAAAAGATTATGGAAATATAAACACCAAAGGCAAGACCTTATTTTTTTTTCCCCCAGAGATGAAAAAGGATGAAGGAAGAAAGGATCAAGTGTGTGTAGAGGGGGTTGATACCCATCTGATACTGGTCTTATTTTTACAACATCTGGCTGTCCTCAGCATGATGGAGTCTTTACACAGCGTACATTCACTTCGTACATAGAAACAGATCCTGGTAGAACTTTCTCCACCCTGAATTATGCTTCAATTTTTATTGATGGACTGCAAAATTGTTTTAAATGTTGTATTTCCTTTTCATTTTCTTATTTCCCCCTTCATTTCTAAACACACAAAGTTGTGAAATAAACGGTCTCCTCCCATCTCTCTCTCTCTCTCTGTATTCTGTGTGACGCATTTTTGTGTGTTTTTTTTTTTGTGATTATTTTTAACTTTTTATTCTATTAACATTTGCTGAGAAGGCAGAGCAGAGATGCTGCCAGCAGCCACAGTGGTACGGCCAGACTGATGGATCCATTTATTCCTCTCACCGACCCAGGTCCTGCAGAGCAAAACAGGAAAGAAAGAAAAGAGAACAGTTACATCTGGCCCACACGTGTCACAGATGACTACTGACCTATCAGCGGGAAGCCCTGGCCGGGTTGCAGTGTCACAGATGACTACTGACCTATCGGCGGGAAGCCCTGGCTGGGCTGTAGTGTCACAGATGACTACTGACCTATCAGCGGGAAGCCCTGGCCAGGTTGCGGCATTTCAAAGTGCAGCCCAAGAGGTTCCCCAAATCATTCCTATATCCTTCTCCTTCAGCTATAAGGGGTATCACGGGTTGAAATGCTCCTAATACAAAATGCTCTTGATGGAAAGTCTCCCAACTGGCTGTCACCAATGTGTCTGATGGCGCATCAGGCCCGACCGGGCCTCCTCCTGCCTGCTCTGCCCTGCATGGCGCTGTGACGCCCTGACTCATTAAGATGCCAAGCGTTGGTGGGAGTCCGTCAGCAGCCAGACGAGAGCTCTTCCGGCCAATGCATCACAGCATCTCCATCAATAAAACCTGGGACCAATCCATGACTCCCCTCCACCCCAGGGGAGAAGCAATAAATATTTATTTGTTAATGGGGAGGAGAATTGTTTCAAAGTAACATTCACAGCTAGATGGCCCGGTAGCAAGGTAGGAAATTAGCCAGTGCACTGCAGTCTGTAGAGGCAGCAGGGGGGCCTCTGCACACTCTTCATCTGTCACTTTAAAAACCAAGAACAAAAGCCAAGACACTCACAGACATGTATCATTAGGATGTATCCATAGATTTTTTTTTTAAATGAAAAAATAAGCAAAGACAATACTGAAAAGAAACAAACCTAGAGAGGTTAAGAGACAGGTCCGAATCAGGAGCAGGACTGAGATCTGAAGCCCTGGGTTAAACCTGGAAGGTCTGGCTGAGTTTCCGGCTGTCACCCCAGGTTTCCACGTGTGGACCAGATTTGGGGGATGTGAGTGGGGGTCTGAGACGGGGAGTGGGATGGACAGCAAGGTGGGGAAGGAGCTTTGTGTTGATGAAAGAGGAGGGGGGTGGGAAAGAAATGCAGGTCCCACGGGGGGCTCGGCTCCTCCGCTTTGCTGGTCATGTTTTCTCATTTTATATAGTTCTACTCATGTTTCACTAAATGCGAAAAATTGGTATTTATCACTCCAGAGACTTTTAGATTCATGATTAAACATCATTAAACAATGATATTCAAAAGGGAAACTGATGTCACTGTAATTGTGGGTGACTTTGAAGTTCCAAGGGCACATTTGCAGATGGCTCAGCCTGTCAGAGAGTGTGTGTAAAATTACGATGGTTTGCAAGTACAATGGAGGCACCTCTGGTTTGCAAGTTCTTCTGGAACTGTTTATAAATATATTCATGTGAAGATGGGGTAACAGGGGAAAATGCTGAATTTGAGAATGGTCACCTGATTTATGTTTTATTTAAATAATAAAAGCAATAACAACAATAAAACATAACCAACAAACGATTACCTAATACTAACTACAGAATACTGTTACAAATGCTGTGTTGTAAGCACACACCCATGCCTTGATACCTCAAGGTGTCAAGCACAGCATACTATGTGCTATTATGAAAGACATACCAGAGGCCCAGAGAGGCTGACTCCGGGGTTCAGGCTGACACAGCTTGTAAGCAGAGGAGCTGGGGTCTGTCCCCAGGTGTCTGCCTCAGAGTCTTTGCCTGCCACTGCTATAAAGTGAAGTGACACAGTGAGGGGGTGCCTATGAGTCTCTTGCCAAATCTTCAGCAAGTAAAACATGGATTTCATTAAAATAGCCAGCATATCCCTGTGTGGTGGCTCACACCTGTAATCTCAATGTTCTGGAAGGCCAAGGTGAGTGGATTGCCTGAGCTCATGGGTTCCAGATGAGCCTGAGCCAGAGCCAGACCCCATCTCTAAAAATAGCCAGGCATTGTGGCAGGCACCTGGAGTCCCAGCTACTCTGGAGACTGAGGCAAGAGAGTGTCTTGAGCCCAAGAGTTTGAGGTTGCTGTGGACTATGATGCCACAGCACTCTGCCAAGGGCAAAAGAGTGAGACTCTGTCTCAAAAAAAAAAAAAAAAAGCCAGCACAAACAAAAAACAAGAAGAATACAACCACCATCTTTGCAAAAGTTATTTTCAATAGCATTTTTGACTGGAATGCCTTCCTGAGAATATTGAAAATATTAATACAAAAATATGATCATACACAAACCAAGCAGCATAGTTACTGTATAAAATGAACTATACCATGTATGACACAGAATAAAGAAGTCAAATATTCAATCAGTTAATAGGATCATATTAACAAAACCCACTTCAGTCATCTTCAGGTCCAGGAAGGAACCTCCACTGCGGTTCAGTGAGGTCACCCAGCCTGCGTGAAACACAAGATTAGTGACTGTTGGGCTGGCACTGGAGCTCAGGGTGCTTGAGTCTCAGCTCAATGCCCTTTCCAGTCCCTCCTTCCATGTTCACCCTGTAAACTTCTCAGCCCTTCAAGCTCTCTTACCGGCAACGTTATTCCTAACCTTCCAGTCTCTTTATATATTAGATGCATCAGCTCCTTGCCACATCTGCTTGCATTTATGTATCAGTGGGGCTTTCAAAACCGAGAAAAAGTGCACAAAAAGTAAAGCCACACAGGGTTCAGCACAAATGATTTCTCTTTTACACCAGGGATAGTGTGAAAGAGACTTTAAAAAAGCAATTCCTTTATTTCCTTAATCTTGTCTTTAGTGCTACGACGACAGGCTCAATTATCTTTCAGACTTCCTGGAGCTGAGTGGTGTCTGGGGAGGGCGAAGAAAATTAGTTCCGTAGCTTTATTTGGACAGTAGTAAATATCTGAGAAAGCCAACACTTCATCATTGGGAAATATAGACATCCACGAACCTGGATGTTCCCATGTCATATTCCCAGTAATGTGTGTACATACATATGTATCACACACAAAGACAAGTGTGTATGTTACATACGTATTCGTACAGACACATGATATGCACACATCCTACCGGTCTTTTAGTATACATAATTCAGAACTGTTTCTTCCACTTGCTAGTCTAGCTTTAATAGAATATGATCATAAGCTTTCGTTTTATCCTTTATAGCATTTTATATATAGTCAGATACCACATGACGTTTTTACACATACAACAGTGGTCCCCTAAGATTAAAGTACTGCATTTTGACAGTACTTTTGCTGTGTTTAGATAGGTTTATAGACACAAATACTTCCACAGTTGCTTACATTAGTCAGCACAGTAACATGCCGTAGGGGGCCAGAGTTTAGGAGCCACGTGCTATACCATATAGCTTAGGTGACTAGTAAGCTATACAATCTAGGTTTGGGTGAGTACACGCGATGATGTTCACACAACAATAAGACGTCCTAATGATGCATTTCTCAGAACAAGTCTCGGTTGTTAAGTGACACAGGACTGTATTTGAAATGCATTTTTGTGCATCTGTTAAAGATATCTTCATCTCTATCAATTATTATTTATTAAGTGCTCTCATATAGCTATTTAATGTGCTTATATGACTTGCTCTTCTCATAATTGATTTTGAGAGTAAATAAATAGGCTTGAAAAAAATATACACGGGTGAATGGGTGATAGTTGGGGAATCATCACAAGTGTGTATGCAATTACAGATATATATGACTGCATCGGAGACTACTTCAGTTAATGGCTATTCCAGGGAAGAATAATCAGCAAAATCATTAATTATGTTTTAGTTCATAGTTATGAAATTTCTGCTTATTTGTGGAAATGCAAATGAAAAACCTTATTTCCCAAGCCAGATGGCCAGGCTCAGCCAGTGCTTTTATATACTGACAGATATAATGAAAGCGAGAGTCTGCAAACATAAATTAGCCTTAAGAATAGATGGCAAATAGAACAAATTCAAAAATTCTGTGACTTGCTTTTTATATAAGAGACCAAAATAATATCTTGGTATTTAACCACATTCTATATATGTGCTATATGAATGCACACACACTGATGTATGTGGTATCTGTCTGGTAAACGTTCAGTAAATGGTATTATTACTAACATGAAAGTTTGGGTTACAGAAAGGGATGAAATATTAACTCAAATTAAAGGCACTGGTTTGGAGATGGGGTCAAGGCTTTTAATGTTGACCCTAAGAAGTAAAATTCAGCCCCGGTAAAAGTACAAACCAGGAGTCAACACATTAGCTCAAGGTTCTCAACCCCAGGGTAAAATAAGCGAGATTCTGTACCAAGGTGAATGGTGGATTGTACTTAGACGTGACAATAAGAGGGAATTTGTGAGTAAGGGTAAGATTGATTAAACATTCTTAAATTGAGGAATATGAGACTTTTTTGGGCAAGTGTCTACATTACAAATCTGCTGCAGGATCCTGAGCTAATTGATTGTTTTCCAGTAAAATCTTAAAGAAAAGACAAGGTGATTTTTTAACACCTGTTTTAGAGAACATTTGCTTGGAGACACTTAGCAATTCAAATCTAGCTAACAGTTTTCTGCTTTTCCTGAGGAGTTAGGACCCATTTTCCTAAATTTGGGACTAGATTTATTCAGCATGTCATTGATCATGTCCTCAGTTATTCTCAGCATTATTTTCATAATTATTAAGAAATCAGGGTCAATAATAACATTATTTCTATGCATAGTTCAGCCGTACACGAACGGAGGAAAGGCCAGAAAGGTTTAAGTTTGTCTTATTTTTAGAATTAAGAGCTGATCAAATAACTTAAAATATAACAAGAATGTAAACAATTTTTAAAACAATTATTAAAGGAAGGAGAATAATAATCTGCAGAATCTCCTAAATTTCTGGCTGTGCAGACTACGCACATTGGAAGCCATGTTTAAAGGGAAGTCTGATAAGTTTGACTTTGGCGCCACCTCCTGTCCATTTCTTGCCAGTACCGCTCCCTCTGGGTGAATGAGTTAGGATTAAAACCTATAAACCAAAAAAGTATTTTGAGAGAGTAAGGGAAAGGGAGAGAGCGAGCGAGCGCACGCATGAGCGAGCACACATTCACGTAGCTTTTATTACATTATATTGCTATAATTGTTCTATTTTATTATTTCAGTTAATCTCTCACTGTGCATAATTTATAAATTAAAAATTATCACACTGGGCACTGCCTGTGGCTCAAAGGAGTAGGGTGTCAGCCCTATATGCCAGAGGTGGCTAGTTCAAACCCAGCCCTGGCCAAAAATAAAAAATAAAAAATTATCACACATACGCATGTAAAGGGAAAAACATCATATATAATAATATACATGGTTCCGTACTACCTGTAGTTTCAAGTATTCACTGAATATCTTATATACCCCCTGAAGGTAAGGGGGAATTATTGTACTGATGTTTTCTTTGAGTAAACTGTCTCAGAATCAACTCTGGGCTCTTCCCACATAACTCTTTATGCATCATCTCAGTTCTCTACAGAAGAGATTTTGGCAAGGCTGAAGTATTCTCACAGTAATGTTGAAATCATTACATCTTCATCAAAATGACATCAAATATTTTCGTGTAGAATATTTTGAAATTTTAGGTCAATATTTAGAATTCTTTCTGGTGGCACCAGCAGTTTATCACAATGGTTTTTGAAATTAAAAAAGGTTCTATACCCTATTTCTTCATCTACATCAAAGCCCTAACGTATCACATTTAATACCTCTACTTAAGATTCAAATATGATTAGTAATCATAGCATTGGGGAAAGAAGAACTGAAAGGGACGATATTTTATACTTCCTTGCCTCAGCTGATCCTATTCCCAAGTTTATATTTCTGGCTGCCTCTTTCCTGAAACCTTCTATGGAGACCTTCTAGAGTTGGCTGTGAACAGGGTACCCACCCTTTCTTGGAGGTAAACAATGAATCGTCTACTGGGATTACTTTTGTGGCTCTGGATTGTGTTGGCCCAAGTCCCACAAGAATAGGCTTGCACTTAATCTTCATTTGAGAATGATCTTGGTTTTCTCATTTCTTTGAGACTAAGAGAGGAAGATACCCTCATATGGGACAATTATCAATCAAGTGGATGACCATAAGGATGTAAGGAGGGCAGTGTTTGCCACAGAGTGCAGCTGTGACTCTGGTCTGAAGATAGACACCATTAGAAATCTATAAGGCTTGGCTTGGCACCCGTGGCACAGTGGGTACAGTGCCAGCCACATGCACCAGGGCTGGCAGGTTGAGCCCGGCCTAGGCCAGCTAAACAACAATGACAACTGCAACAAAAAATATCCAGGCACCTGTAGTCCCAGCTGCTTGGGAGGCTGAGGCAAGAGAATTGCTTAAGCCATAGAATTTGAGGTGATGTGAGCTATGATGCCACAGCACTCTACTGAGGGAGACATAGTAAGACTCTGTCTCAGAAAGAAAAGAAAAGAAATCTATAAGGCTTGCAAACAGGATACCTCAGAATTAGCAACTGTTGGTATTTACAGTCTATTTTATGAAGCTTTGCACTGTCCTTATAGAGAAAGATATATGGTGAGTGGGGCAGCTGGAGGGTGCAGACTGGCATTTCCCAGAAGCCCCCAGCAGGCCGAGGCTCTCTAGGGCAGCGTGATCATCGTGAAGACTTGGAAACTGATGAGGCCAGTGCTTCATTTTAAGCGACACTGCACTGCTTCTTTTAGCAATGTGTTTACTTGAATAGTCAAAAACTGACTGTAAAACGCTCCCTGTGTCACTTCCCAGAGCCCTGCCACTGGACAGCAACCTCGTCCAAATAGTGAGCTGCGTAACAATTAACCACGGACACTTCAGGAAAGAGGAGGGGCGAAGGGTGGGATAGAGAATAACGCGTTCATTTCTAGGAATTAAAAAATGAGTAACTGTCAAAAGGAATATGTGGGTCCCAGTTTGAATCAGACACTTTCTATAAATAAAACAGTCCACCATTTGGAGGAAAAGGTATCAAATATGTTATGGAAATTATCACCGCAAATTCTTGAGCTGGAATAAGCTCGGGGACACAAGACCACAATATGTTGCTGCAAAGTCTCAATTTTGACGGACAGGAGGTAATCAGAAATAAGAGCCATACCTTTCTGCTTGAAGTGCACGGTGGTGCCCATTTCTAAAAAAGAAACATTTAGCAAAACAAAAACAAATAAAAATTCTTATCAATTGAGAATAAACACTAAGATAGTTTGGTACTCTCCACTGAAAGGAGGATGAGCGGGAAGGTGGAAACAGCATCTTAATAGGAGCAGATATTGGTAGCGACTTAAAGAAAGGCAAAGGAAAAGACAGAGTCCCGTCAGGACAAATGTGCACTTGGAGTTGTGTCAAAGTGACCTGTAACTAGGAGACTCGATGCTGTGTGTTATGCATGTGGCAAGCACAGAAGCTCTGAGCATGGCGTAGAAAGGTGCTTTACTGCAGTTTAGGGAGATCACAGAGTGTGCCTGGCCCCTCACCTGTCCTTCCACTGTGCTCCAAACTCCCTCAAGTCGACTGGCATTCCTGCTCTTTTCCCAACAGATGGAGTCCATTCCAACCAACTTGAAAGCCTTCTCGATCACTGTTTGCCCTGCCTGGAACGCTCTTTCCCCAGATCGGTGTATTCTTTGTCTTAGATCAGAGACTGACAGGCAGTAGGTATTCAGTCAATATGGAATGTATGAATCAGTCTCACAGCTGGAAGGGCTCACATGCTCCAATATTAATATTTGGATTCCTTTTTAAGTGTCTTTATCAAGTGAACCACACTACTCTTGGGTCTTCAGAAGCAAATATGTACATTTCCATACAATACCACATCGGATCTCAGGACCAACTTAATGGGTGGTCAGGTATAGGAGCCCAAACAGACTGGGAGATGAGGATTTTTTTTTCCCACTTGTGACCATTGGTCATAGCTCTGCATTCTGAGTAGGTAGAATATAAATGTCTTAACACAATAACTAAAAAAATGCCGTGAAGGCTATGTTGACCAGCTTGATAAATCATTTCAAATTGTATGTAAA
>NW_003852517.1:5198950-5212920 GCF_000181295.1 Otolemur garnettii
ATCACATCACCAGTCTCTGCCTGTGGACCATCTTCTCTATGTGCCTCATCTGACCATTGGTGTTTCGGTTGTGTATTAAACACTGCCACTTCTATTTCAAAATATTCGCTTTTAAACCTTTTCTGTGAAATCAATCTGTTGCCTCAAAAACTACTGAGAAGGCATCATAGAGAATGTGGAAACCGAGGCTCAGAGAGGTCAGACAGAGGAGAGGCAGAGCTGAGACTGAAATTCAGGACCCCAGTCCGCTATCCAGAACCTTCCATTATCTCACAACACTCCTTTCGTTTCTTTCTTTCTTTCTTTCTTTTTTTTTAAATAAAAGCAAGGCTTCTATCCCTCTAGGAAGTATTAGTGTCACATTTAAATGCTTTAATACTGGCCGGAAAGGCTCTGCTCCTGTACAAAGTGCATCTTCCCCCCTTGCTGGGAGCAAGTCTCTAGGGTAGCATTCTTTACAATTCATAAGAAAGCCTCAAAGCCAGAATCATGCTCCTTGCTCAGAGGCATAACTCTTTGAGAAGATCATCTTCAGGTACAAAGCACTAAGTTTCTCCTCCCCTGTGTTTGGTCCACAGGCTCAGGGGAACAGTTCCCTGCAGCTATTCAGGAACCTGGACAGAAGGGAAAGCCCATGCTTAAGTTCTCCCTTAACACCTCTTTGCCTCAGTTTCACTGTCCGTAAAATGAGTTTAATTATAATTAGCATGCCTCTTATAAGTTTATGTTTTGAATTTGATAAGTGAATCAACATATTGGATTTACAATGGTATCAGACATACTGTAAATGCTCAATAAATAAGAGTTGTTGTCAGTTTTGTGGTAAAATCGCTGCTAGGGAGAATTATCAGTGAAATTTGTCTGGAGAGAGGAAAGAAAAAATGTCTCAAAGAGTAAATCATGGCCATACAGGCCCAAATATATATAAATATATACACACCTTGCATTAATATAATAAAACATTAGGAGATTCTAGCACAAAAACATGATAGAAATGATAGAAAATCAGGTTGATGAGGCAGCATTTTGCCAGGAGAAGACTCGCAAGGGGCCTGCAATTAACTGTCACCGGCATGGGCTTGGCTAAGTGTTTATATCCTCAAAACGGACCTCTTAGGGAAAAAATGCTGCCTTATTAATCGGCTAAAGAGTGTTAATGAAAGAAATATATAAAAACGTTCCCAAATACTCCTCTCTATGAAAAAAAATCAGAAGAATCAGATAAAATACATACATTTGCCTGACATATCTTTAAAAAGCAAAATAAGTTACCAGTTAAATTTTAGGTCTCCTTTCTATTCTGCAATATATCAAATTCTTTATGAAATATTAAGACTATTAAAACTTGGAATTCCATTTGTCTTCAGGCAAAGAGAATGGAATGTTTATTTTGGACTATTATTTTCTACACATTCTCTTCTGAGGAGCAACACCCTGAATTTTTGAGCCTCACTCTTTGAAAACTCGGTCATGTGCTGCCATCGTGTGGTAATACTAAGATATGTTCCACTGTGCTGTCGAAAGGAATCCCCGTTGTCCACGAGGTGGCAGTAGTGAGAGAAATAGTCTAAAAAACTTTTTAGGGTAATAGCAAGTATGAAGGATTCTTTCCTATTACTATAAACAAAACTTTTTTTTTTTGTCCTTAACAAGAATCATTTTCATGATTCTTCCTTTTTTAATGAAAAAATGATCTCATGTTCTGTTGCCAGGGATATTATTATTTTTTACTGGTGCTGTTTGCTAAGATGTCTAGTTCTGCCCCTTTCAGACAAACTTCCCTGCCCTCCTCAAATTGGATATAGAGCCATATGGCTTGTTATGCGCAGTGAGATGGAAATGGAGGTCATCTGCCTCACTTTGAAGAAGGTTTTAGGAATCGGTATGTGAGTCACCACTCCCCTTTCCCAAGGCTCTGGAGATGGTGAAAGCATGTGCTGAAACCTCCGGAATCGGAGTGACTCCAGTGAGTGTGGACACCAACCTATACACATACAACACCTAATGTGGACCTGTAGCCAGAGCAAGAAATTAATTTTTCTTTTTTCGTTATCCTTTTTTTTTTTTTAATTGTTTTGGATTCATTGAGGGTACAAAGAATTGCCCACCAACCCAGGAATGGATTAACAAGCTGTGGCATATGTACACCATGGAATACTACTCAGCCATTGAAAAAGATGGAGACTTGACATCTTTCCTATTAACAAGGATGGAGGTGGAACACATTCTTCTTAGTAAAGCATCACAAGAATAGAAATGCAAGAATCCAATGTACTCAATTCTAATATGAAGGGACATTACTCTTGCAGAGATTACAGGGACATGTTCATTAGAATGCCTGAAAACTGACTTTTATGCATTTCAGAAGAACTTCTCCCCATATACTGATATTTCTTCAGCAAATACAGGCAAGCATGGCCATGCTGGTAAAATCTAAGAAGATAAATCTATTACAGCAATGCAGGGACACACACTGGAGTATTATAGTGTAGAAACATACTTGACATCCTCCGAAGCCGTTGTTTGCCTATGCCTAGATTTTAGCTCCTGAGGAGGTGGAACAAGGAGGCCATGGAGAAGGAATTTAATATTAGACAAGGCATGCATGCTTACTGGTTTTTAACTTTTGACTTTCTGATTCTTTCTACTTGGCCAGATTAGACAAACCTGCACCAGTAAGAACAGGTGATTCAGCCTCTTGCAGTGGCATAGACAATATGTCTCCTCACCTTGCTATTTCTTTAACACAGAGTAAATGTCTAGTAAATTTGATGAACAGATATCTGAGAACATTAACCAATGAATGAGAGAATGAATAAATCAATTAATACTTCAGGAGCTGCCCTGGGTAAAATCCTAGGAAGGGGAGACTCTATTCTCTTTTTGAAGCCACAATGCAAAGGCAAGACTTTGGCTGGGAATTCACAGGCATTTGAAGAGCCCTACGGAGTCAGGAGGTTCTTTCATTAGTATCTAAATCCTGGCAAGTAGCACATTTTCCAAGGGGCTGAATTTTATTTAAAAATGTCCTTATGACTAATGAAAATTAAAACTATAATTGGCTTGGCGCCTGTAGCTCAGAAGCTAAGGCGCCAGCTGCATACACTAGAGCTGGCAGGTTCGAATCTAGCCCGGGCCTGCCAAACAACAATGACAACTACAACCAAAAAATAGCCAGAAATTGTGGCAGACGCCTATAGTCCCAGCTACCTGGGAGGCTGAGGCAAGAGAATCACTAAAGCCCAAAGAATTTGAGATTGCTGTGAGCTATGATGCCATGGCATTCTACCCAGGGCAACATAGTGAGGCTCTAAAAAAAACGAAAAAGAAAATTAAAACTATTATGAATAAAATTCCATGCTTCTTGTTGTTGTCGTTCAAAGTCTCCTGGCTTTATTCTGCCCTTTTATGATATGATTCTCTGTCTCTGTCTTTTTTCTCTCCTCTCCTTTCTTCCCTTCTAAAGATTAAGATGAGTATTGAAATGGTAAAAGATGTTTCTTTGGAAACTCGAGACAAGTTTATAGTCAGGACCTCTCTACTTGTGTCTGGAAACTTTCACGTCTTTGTGTGTGGAAAATTTTGGCATTCTTGCTTCCTTTGAACTCTGTCACAAAGAGATGACAGTCCAAAAGTCCACAGGGGAATTGATTTTCAGAGCTTTTACTACTGACTCTTGATAGCCTCCTCTAATCTTCTTCTAAGTATTCATCCCCATTTACATGTAGGATACTCAGAGTTCGGGGCTTATATCGTTTGCACAGTTGCTCTAATTCCAGACTGTTTACTTGAACATGAATATCTCATTTTTAACCTACCGCCACCACCTGGACAAGAAAACATCCTCTCTTTGTGTAGGACACAACTATTTCTATCAGGGCAATCCTCTGATACACTACAGCTTTTGAAAATGACACGTTAGTTAGATGATTTGAAATAATTCCTGGTGCTTTTTTTTTTTTCTTTAGGGCCAGAGTTAGTAAGAGTTTATGTTTGCAAAAGTCCAAATTCAATAGGGATCTTATCTTCCAATTGCCCAGAAATTGGGAAAAAACAAAGGAATTAAAATTATTAACCAATTTAATGAAAGAAATGAAGGAGAAGTTTGATCTCTTGGTGCTTCTGCCCTCACCGATACCAAGGACATGAAATATTATTTTGGTAAGACTCCTCTGTGGAAATTTATGGGTTTTGTCCTCTGAGTTAATGGATTCATTCATTTGCCAAGGTTTTGCAAAACAAAACCTTTATTATTATAATAGCTTAAAAGAAGGGACATTTTTATGAATCCAGGTTTCAAAGTCACTGTTGAAAGCTATTAATTTCTTTCTCCCAGATTTCTTCACTCTACTCATAGGTTTTAGGAATTAACAGCTTGTGCTTATAAGTATTATTATTATTTTTCTTTTTCCATAGAAAACAATTTGCCCTGTGATTCCTCTTTGGATTGTTAGCGTTTTTGATTGTCTCCCACGTATGAAGTTCACATTGTATAAAGTCTAATGCCTATTATTTCTAGAATAATGGTCTTTGAGCATCATAGTAAACATTGTGGGTCTAGTTCAGTGGGGGAAGAGTCAATGTAAAGAAATGGATCTGAATCTTAACCTTACAGTTTTCCCAGTTCACGGGGAACCATTGTCCTAACAACCAAGAGAATATATCAAACTGGCTGAGAAAACTAAGCAATCTTGGCAGGTCATTGATATTTGAGAAAGGAAGTTGGCCTCTCTTTGGGCAAAAAAACAAACAAACAAACAAACAAAACAACCCTTCACTTTGCTTTTAAATACCTCTAAAGAATTTGTCTTTCTTAGAGTTGACCCTGTCCAGAAAAGGACTTGAGATGTTAGATGCTGTCTAGGAGTGAAAAATGAAGTAAGCATCAAGAGACTTAGCAGACTATTGCAGCCCTAGACATATGGTGCTGAACTAAAATTAATGCTGGTATGATTTCTTTTTATAAAGTGTGAATAAAATATTTGAGCATCACTCTGTAGTCTCAACTGGATGGTGTTGTATAATGGATAGATGAGAAAGAAAATAATTTTTGAATAAAAATTACAGCAATGGGCACACCTAAAAAACCAGGACTCAAGCATTACAAAAATGATCCATGAACCTAAAAGGTCTTTACAAAAATGATCCATGAACCTAAAATGTTTTTACCCCCTTAATATTTTGGGAAAAAGAGTCACTGCCTTAAAAATACAAAAATATAAAAGGGAAAATATTAATACTCTAATTTGGAGCGTGAGCTCCCACATCTGAAAAGGTGTCTCTTTAGGCTGGGTGCAGAAGCTGACGCCTCTAATCCTAGTGCTCTGGGAGGCTGACGTGGGTGGACTGCCTGAGCATGGGAGTTCAAGACCAGCTGGAGCACCAGCAAGACCCCATCTCTACTAAAAATAGAAAAACTACCTGGGCACAGTGGTGCATGCCACTAGGCCCAGCTACTCAGGAGGCTGAGACAAGAAGATCTGTTGAGCCCAAGAATTTGAGATTGCTGTGAGCTATGATGCCATAGCATTACATCCAGGGCATGGAGTAAGACTGTGTCTCAAAAAAAAAAAAAGTATTGGGGGGGAGTATCTTACAGAGAATCCTGGAGGGGACACGAGGGAAACCTCTTATAAGGTGAGTCAGCTTTGACCTAGAATTGAAGAGCTTTGAGTGCTCATCCATGGGGAGCACGGCCTGGCTCAGGCAGGAGGGCTTCTCCTGGGCCTGCCCCTGCTGTCACCTTCAGCAAGCAATAGAATCATGCCCAGCCTCAGGGAGGACTAAAGATAAGGAATATGTTAGGTTTTCAACTTGAAAAGTCTATAATACACTGACAGCTCAAGCATTCAGACAAAGTATTCATCTATATCATATTAATGATGTTATCTCTGAAGAGAGGGATTATATAGGAACTGTATTTTCTTCATTATAGTTTCATATATTTTCAAGTGCTTCCACAATGAGAATGCATAACATTTATGATCTGACTAGAAAACTATTTATAAAAACAAATCAATGCATGTTTTAAAACTCTCAAATGTAGAGAAAAGAAAATAATCACTTTCTAATTATTTGGCACTAGCTTGACAATATTACAAGGAGACTGAATTTTTGCTCTCACTTTTTGGTTGGGTAATGTCATGTAGTAAAACAGAAGAGAAGCTAAGATGGGTGAGGCCTAATTTCTTTCTTTCTTTTTTTTTTTTTTTTGAGACAGAGCCTCAAGCTGTCCTCCTGGGTAGAGTGCCGTGGCATTACAGCTCACAGCAACCTCCAACTCCTGGGCTCAAGCGAGTCTCCTGCCTCCGCCTCCCAAGTAGCTGGGACCACAGGCGCCCGCCACAACGCCTGGCTATTTTTTTTGGTTGCAGCCGTCATTGTTGTTTGGCGGGTCTGGGCTGGGGATTCGAACCCGCCACCTTAGGTGTACGTGGCTGACGCCTTAGCTGGTTGAGCTATAGGTGCCGAGCCAAGGCCTAATTTCTTGAAGCAACATGGTCTTAACAGCATGAAATGGCAAATGTGATGAAACCCCATGAGGCCTTTCTGACCAGAGGCTTGAAGTACTGGAGGGTGCACAGCTCAACTCACTGCTCTGGGCTCTGCTCGGCAATGATACGGATTGTTACAGAAAGCAGTCTCGCAGAACGCTCTCAACATAAAGAGAAGACTTTATTAAGTCTCTTATCCCACCTCAGCGTTCTCACCTCCTGAAGAGTTTCTTATTCAGCCTGAGAGGTTTAATTTTTAATAATCAATGAATTCAAATGTTGAAGAATGCCCAAGAGGCTAAGTTTAATAAAGGGGTTCCCCGGGGCATGCTACCTAAAAAATATGTCTTAAGATTAAAAAAATTTCAGAAGTAGATTTATTTGAATCAGCTGTCAGTAAAATACTCAGTGTGCCACACATGGAGTTTCTGTCTTAAAAAGTAAATAGATATGTCTTCCTTGGTGCCTAAGATGCTTCATTGTACCTAGAGGTACAATCCCAGCCCTTTGCCCCTTGTTGGAATTAAGAGCCCAGTCATTTAAAAAAGAACTATCTTCCAGCCCCAGATCTATTAGGTATGATTCTACTTGGTTGTTAAAACATAAACTAGCTTATGTTTTCTGTGTTTACAAATATGCATTTTATGTGTGCTTTAAAGCCTTTTGTACCTTCATTTATTTGACTTGGTAAGAGGGATTAAGAATACAGGTTCGGATAGGCCTCTAGAGATTTTTGTCCTTTCTGGTCTTTCTCTTCTCCATTTCCCAGCCCTAAATTCTATTTTAGAATACATTTGAAATTCAAAATCCTGAAGGATGCAAGACCATCTTTAGTCAATGTAATGTGCTTTTCATTTTGTACGCTTTAAAATCAAAAACATTAAAATACCATGAAACAAGGTAACTCGCCTGAAGAATTTGAATGCAGAGATAACAAGTGAATTTGTGAGATTTCCTGGGGTTTTAATGCTCCTAGAAATAATAAGATAAGGGATTAAGAATGTTGGTATGCTCTGAGTTACCCTCCGACCTACCTCTGTCACACTCACCACCACACACACCACCAAAGAACTCAGTAAATGCAGCTCTGCTTTGGACTCTTTCCAGTGACTTTATTCCTTAGAGTTCCAGAATGCCCCAGTAACCAGTCTGGTTTACCCAAAGCTCCTTCTGTGTCACTGATTCCACATACAACATGCCAGCCAGGTCCTAGTACAATTCTCTGAAAAGTATAGATGGCTCCTTATAACCTGACTATTTGTACAACAAAAACATGACCCTACCATCAAACTTTCCTATTGAAAATCTGTAAGATTTCTCTGGATAGTCTGCTAGCTAACAGGTTCTCAAAATCCTTCAGAAACAACCCCCAAATAGCGCTACCTGCCACGCAGTGTATGTCCAGTAACGTGCATGCTTATACAATCGAGCCAGCAAGTGCTCTTTCTTTTCCTGAAAGTGTAGTAGAGGCCTAATCATTTTTTTAAAAATTGTTCCATTCTTAGAATGTGTAAAGATCAAATAAGGGTAACTGTGATAGCCATCATCTTAAATATTATTTACCTTTTTCTTTATGCTAGGAACATTCAAATTATTCTCTTCTGTTTTGAAATGTGTAACAGATTATTGTTAATCATAGAACTCCCCTGACTTTCACTCCCTTTTGTGTTGAATCCTTATCAGTTAAGCTCTTTCTGGACTCTAAACACCTGTATGTACTGGGATGGTTTGTTCCTTCTCCTCTTCTCCCCTTTGTTCCTTTTAAACTTCCCTTTATCTGAAGCTTTCTTACTAGCCCAGGGCAACTAAATTGCCCTGCTCTGTTCTCCCCAAGCCCCTTGTAGGTAGCCAGTCATGGACTTATTACCAAAGTTCACTGTGTTGCTTACTTCTTTGTATACTTTCCTATCTGGTCTGCAAACTCTGTTACTGAAGAGCTCTGTGTGGTTTGTTCTCCACTGTCATCTCCAAGGCCCGGCTCAGAGCAAGTATTAGGATACTATTTCTTTGAGTAAATAGATGGTGTTGTCAAAATATTGTGTAGGTCAAATAAACTTAACCTGTGCCAAAAACGAGTCTTAACTGCCCATCAAGAATGAAAGCTTCTTTCTTGTGTTCCTAATAATTAGAAATCTTAGGAAAAGAAAATGTGAACTCTGCAAGAAACTCTACAAAGAAAAGTCAAAAGCAAGTGGAGAGTACGGTTAAGTGCAGAACAAGAAGTCATATTGTTAAAGAGTTAGAATGGGAAGGCCGATCCCCCAAGGGCAGACCGACCTCCAGTGAATGGGGTCATTCCATCTTCTTGAGCTGCTACACTTAACAGATTTCAACAACCAACTTACCTGTGTTCCATAACATCAGGGAGAAAAATACAACAAATTTCCCAAGTTACTCTAGCTTGTGATTCAACAGAGAAGTTCAAGTTACTGCTTTGTTTCTTTAATTTTCTTTTTAGCTGTTTCTGATTTCCAAATACCTCCATTTCCAAGTCATTAAAAAAAAAAAACCCATAAATAGTTGAAAAAGCATTTTAGGCGGGCCAAACAACTTCCCAACATCGAACATGGCTGGGCGTGCTTACTGCTGGGTGAGCTAAAGGGCAGGGGATGGTAAACAGAATGGACATTCAACCAAGGAACAGATATCTTCTACTGATTTTACAGATATTTTTAAATTCATAGGATGTTATTGTTGCCCTATACAATGTCCTCTTAGGCAGTTAATAAAGCTGTACAGCAAGTACAAGTTTAGGGGTAGGTGGCTAAGTCAGAATCTTTATTGTGAGTATGGGATAGGTAAAAATTTGTGTGGACTGATAGATAGGATTTATAGGAAAGATGCTATGTTAGTGGTAACGAGTGTATGGATGTGCTGTAGAGATGTGGGAAGCATTTTCTTCTGTAATCAGCACAGCGATAAGCAAAGCAGTATAGTAAACTAGGGTGGTGCCTGGCTCCCTAGGGTCCAATTAGGAAGCCTGATAAATGACTTGGAAGGTCTCTCGCCACGCTGATTTGTGGTGGGTATAAGCTGACAATTCGATTCTCCGTGGAGTCCCAGGGAGTAGTTTGCCTACTCCCGTCATACGGCAGAGTACATACAAACACCTTGAATTGGAATTCCAAACTCATTATGTCATGCTGTGTTCTAACGCGGCATGTGTGTCTCTTCCCAGCAGTATACAGGGGGAAGTGTAAGGTGGGATCTCTAACATTGCTTTCCCCCATAAAGGGTCTCCTTTAATTTTATGTCTGCATATAACTTGAGATGATGAAAGAACATTGTAAGGATACAGTGACCGTGTAAGGGAAGTTGTTCCTAAGCTTAACACCTGTCTTGCCTCTTCAGAAGACAGTGCTGCCCACAGACAGGAGGGATAATGACTTTATGATGCTTGTATGACTAGTAACCCATGTTCCTAAATGAATGTAAATTTTATCAAAACGTTTCCTTCGGAATTGTTTGAAGGCTGGCAAAAAGAACATGTATATTATGTAATGCAAGGTGAATATGGTGGAAAATGTAGAGAAAAAGGTAATCAAGAAATACAGATCTCAGCAAGAAGAATTTCAGGTGACAGAGAGAGAGGAAGGGAAAGGAGAGACTAAAATTAAGGTTTATACTCGTTCGGCTAGGACATGCCATTAGCTGGGGGCTGGGATTGTCCTGAGAATTTTTCTTGGGAACATGTGTATTCTTTTTTTCTTTTTGACTCTAGGTACTACCACCTCCTGTAGGAACTCCAGCTACAAAGTCCCTGAACCCGGAACTAAGCTCCCAAAGAAAGAACTTCCTTCCTGTCTATACCCAGCAACACTTTCCACAGTAGACTCCCCTGCTCACCCTAAATGGCACAGGATACTAACACCAAGGTGAGCCCCACTGAGGGCACGCTCTAAAGACTAAAGGAGCCCCCATCAGTTTTCTGTACATTCAAGATCCTGGTCTTCTCACCCTTTGGGGAAGCATGCCAACATTTTCCATTGCAAATCGCATTGAGCTCTTCTTAAGCAGTTTTATTCCTTTTAATTAAAAAGACAAGACTGTCAATTACTTAAACTTAATCCCCAAATGCAATTGTTACTTTGAAAGATTCTTTTTTCCATAAAGCTCATAGAAGAGCAATATTTCCATCAAATTAAAATTTAGTGGAAACTTGGATTTAAAATATATATATTCATTTTTAAATCCCTGTTGTCTCTAGAAATCTAAATAGCACAGGAAGGCAAAAGTACACCAGGAAAGGCCGACTGGTATTGGCTAATCCAGGGAACAGGGAAGGGCATTAGAAATGAACCCTAGGACTAAAAGTGTTCCTATTTTCAAATTGACACTGTAGGATTTTGAGCCATTTAGCTTGAAGCTAAATGCAAATTCTGAGAGAAATAACTTGTCTAGCCCCTGTAGGACATTTAAATAATGGTGTGAATAAATTTCAAATTTATTCCTGCTAGCAATTTTAACAGGGAGAGAACAAGAAAAATTTAGGAAATAGAACAGAAGGAAGAGTAGAAAGGTGGGAAGAGGTAAGATGCAGAAATGGATGTTTCTCATGTTTCTCAATGTTACAGTTGAGTCTACATCATTGGAATGACAAGTGAATTACTGAGTCTGTGTAAAATACTGGTGCAACTATCCCACTTGCATCCCAGCTTCTAAGGAAAGTCAGGAGGAAATCAGGCTGTTGTTTCCCTATAAAGGAGCCAGGGTAGCAGTTATTAAGGTCAACTATTAATTATTTTCATGTATATTAATGAAGGCCAATAATCTTGCAGTAAATTTGTTTTTGATCTGGATGCCTAAGTTCTACCAGAAGAAACAAGACCCTTGTTTCTACCAGCTAGTGGGAAAGGAGAGATATATTTAAAAACTTAAATCCTTCCCAGGACTGGACCAGCAGACAGGGCAGGGTCTTTAGGCTGATGACTTTGGATCAGTAGGACATGAGTTCTTGTGCATGACCAGCATCTGCCATCCACTGGACGTGGGGGTGTGTGTCTGCGTGGGTCACACACTATAGAACTGTGACATCTGTAGCTCCTTTTAACTGTAATGTTATGATACAAGTAAAAGAATAATAAAAAGTCATTTTTTACTTGGCCTTGGGATACTACTGTATTTAAATTCGATAGCAGCATTTCCGTCATCCTTAGAATCCATAATGCATCCAAGGAGAATGAAGCCGCACTGAACTTCCATCTAGCTAATTTCCATGCACTGTGATACAAGCACACCTCTCAATATCAGTGCTTTTAAAAATTATAAGAAATATGTGTATCTGAATATGATTAGTTTAAATTCAATATGCTTTCTTTCTAGGAACTTGGAAATCTCTTTTGTACATTATTTAAAACACCACTTTGAGCTTGTAGGCATGAAAAATATAATTTCTTTCCCATTTCACAGTTGGAAAAACTGAATTACAGAGAACAATGCTAGTAATTATCCATGATTAATGGAGGTGTGTATGTAAATCAGCCTGAATAAGTGTGTGAAATTAGATGTGCCGATGCCAGATAGCTCAGTTCATGTTTTTAAAAGATGAATGCTTTCATATTAATCTGTGTGATTTGGCCATACATCTCTCTGTGTATTGAGCGTATTTGAAAATCGACTTTGTAAATATGTATGATATCAAAGTAACTGAGGTTTGAATCATGAGCACTATAGTAACCCATTATATTAGATAAATGTTTAAAATTCATTGCACACATGTGTGTTTAATACACATGAATGTATACATAACAGTTATTTACAAAGTACTATTGATCTGTATGTTTGCTTTGGTGCAGTAAGGGGTAGATTGAAATTTGAGTGTCATTTGATCATTAAAAAGTGTGGGGAAAGGGACATGTTACTTTCTTAGGTTTGTGGGGATTAATTGCGTTAATGCGTGCAAAAGCCATTGGGATTCTATTGGTATGAGAAGCTCGCGATGTATGTCTGCTGTTGTTATTAATATTACCATTATTAGACAAGGTGAAGTATCCTTATATTAAGGAACTGGAAAGAAGCATTTTCTTATTAATATACTGGATAGACTCCTACAGACAATAAATAAAACTGTAGAAACTGCCCAGTGATCTCCACAGCATGAGTTATTTGCAGGATTTTTCTTTCAGTCCATTGAAGACTAATTTCAAGAAGCCATTCCTGGGAGTACCAGGTGAGGGCAGGTTCACGTCTTCTGTCCACTGCAGATAGAATCTGGCTACTCTGATGCCAGGTCTGCCCAAGAAAACATCTGTCTCCCTTTGGAGGAAACATGCCAGGCTGACTTCAGATTTATGCAAGCCTGATTTGTTTGTGGTTTGGATTTTAAATTTTTAAAACTTTAATTTTTTTTGGGGGGGGGAGTTGTTTTGTTTTCAGAGAAAGGTTTGGACAGCTGTATTAATCATGCAAACCCAGCCATGTGCAATGTGTTTTATCAATGGAAAAACAGGGACGGAATGGCAAGCAGCTGTCAGCAAACCAGGGCCAGGCCTGAACCTGGAAGATAATCTCAACATTTCCCAAACCCACTTGCCGCATGGGGTTAGTGAATGGAAAGGCTGTTCACTTGGGATAAATAATCAGATGGGAGGCAAACAAGAGAGACACAGTCCAGGATTTGTTTTGTTTTGTTTTTAAAGTGGCAGTAATCAAGAAAGGATTGGCTGATTGAGCCCAGAGAGCCTCAAGCTCAAGGGAATGCTTTGTTTCAGTGTTACAAAAACAAAACAATGGCTGTTTGTCCTTGTCCTTTTTCCTTATTTCACTTCATTTTAACTTTCTGAGGCTGGTTTCATCGCCTCATTCTGAACTGTGAGGGCAGCTCCGCCTTACCCAGAAGGGCCATGAGCAAGTGAGCGGAGCCCAGGACTCGGAGGCCTCAGGAAATGATCTGCACCTCACAGAGTGAGAAAAGTTCCCTCAGATATTTAGAGCTGACTCTTCCCTCATTGTACAATTCAGTGAATTTTCTGCAGCAATATAGTCAGGGGTATTTATGCAAATTTATGCAATTCAAGACTCATTTCAGAATAAATAAACCCAAATTAAAATTAATGGGAAAAAACACCTATCAGAAACAGATCAAGGATGGAACACTATTTTATTTATATCTTTCAAACTAAGGAGCAGGGAAGCAAGTGGTTTTATTGTTTTGTTTTGGTTTTGGCACAAGGAAAAAAGGGCATTTGAAAATTTCTGACTGGCCACAGCCAATAAAAATTACCCTATGGTGTAAATTCCAGTATTATTATTATCACTGCAGAAAATCAAGCAATGTGATGATGGAAACCCAGGGAAATGCATTTGGTGTACTGAGCGTTGTTTTTGTGTAATCACAGCTTGAAGAAGTGTAGGGCTGCATTCCTCCAGGTGACTCTGCTGTGAGTCCCTGCGGGCCTGGTGTGCGGTGCAGGGTGGGGGTGGGAGAGGAGACCCTCCAGTGAGTGCTGTTAACAATAAGCAGCTGAAATGAAACAT
>NW_003852517.1:5213174-5214368 GCF_000181295.1 Otolemur garnettii
GTGCTTACTTGGCACCAACCTGGGGCTTACACATGTTATTGTGAGTATTTTTATGGGAAACTGCATTTCACATGGGTCACCCTCTTGATTAGGAAGAGAAGGAAAAATGTGCTTTGATTCCTAAAAAGGTAAAGTCAGTATAAAGAATAGTGAACTTAGAAAGGGCATAGCAACCTCACACACCAGCTATCCCAAGTCTCAACGAACAGCTTTCCAATGTGTGCTAGCAGAAGCCCAAAGTATTAGTAGTAAGATAAGCTATATTCTCTAACAACTAGCGGATCTAAGAAAGCTAACTACAGTCTACCTACGTTGTAAAATCAAACTAGGGTCATTCTCCAATCAACAATTCAGTTTATGGGAAATATAAAGTTCAACAACATCCCACGTGCTCCATCTTGACTCCAGACTGTTTTTCAATAACCGACAAGCTGTCCTTTGTGAACAGTGTCTGACTTCACTTTGTTCAATGTTACACATATCGTAATGCTTAATCCGATAAATATTTGAGTTTGTGGCTGTGGAACTGCTTCCACAAAGGATACCTAAAATCACAGCGATACTGTACAAAGCTCCTCTTGGAAGGAGCATGACCTCTTTGAAAAGATGATGTACGCATTGGGACAAATGTGTGTGTGTGTGTGTGCACCTTTTTCATATCAAGGTACTTGGAAGATGGCAACCTGATAAAATGGTGTCAATCTCTGCAGCAACATTAGAAGATACATGTCTTAAAATAACTGTGGCATATTAGGAATTCAACATGGGATATTTTCCATGAACACAGTTTCACATTCAGTCTCAAAAACAGGAAGATTTTAGCAGTCTTATTTTTAGTGGCTGGAATAGAAAACAGATTTCATTGTTTTAGGGAAGTTTTTTATTCCATAGAGTTCTTGTAAGCTTCTATACTACAAACAGTTTGGAGCCTTCTTAAAATTTAAGACTACCTTTTTTATTGAGCTGTCTAGTGAATCCTTGAAAACTTGCAATCCTTATTTAAAACATAAATAAATTTGCATATATGTGAATGCATAAATCTGCAAAACATTGAGTGATTGACAGTCTGACTGTCTACACCCAATTTTGCTCTAATTTTTAGTTTGGATAAGGGTTAATGAAACATGAGTCATCTTCAAACTTTTAAAACAGCAGCTTTCTACCTTTAATTCTGAGCACATTTTCCTTATAGTG
>NW_003852517.1:5214871-5216387 GCF_000181295.1 Otolemur garnettii
AAAAAAACTGCTGTCTGAGTTTAATATTATCTTCTCAGCTACTGACCAGTTAGAACTTAGCTCAGGTGACAGACCCGTTCCGTGCCTACCAATGGGTGTAGGCGTGAATGTTTGAATTTTTTTTTTGAAGGTTTAAGGAAAACATGACTTATATTGTGTATAAATTTGGGGGATGTATTTTCTTTTGCACATTACAGATGATGGAGAATGACCCGGCAAAAGAACTACAGTGATAAAAATCATACTGACCTTGAATGGGGTGGGGGATTGTGGGTAAAACACGCTCTAAAGGGGAAAAATAGTAAGCATCATGGAGACTTTAAATATATATATATTATACATACATCTTTCTCATGTTTAGCTATCCAAACAATTGTGAAACAGGTGAATTTCTATGCTTCTAGGCTCTTATCTCCCATGAAACAGATGACTGTTCTTATTAAAAATACAAAGCCTTTAAAAAAATGTCTAGAGTAGAGAAACAACATCGGGTTGTTACAATAACCTTACATACAAAATCCCACTTCCACTGGAAACATCTATCACCAAGGTTTAGATCTCCCTCTAGATCCCAAGGGAGAGTGAGTTGAGAGTGTTGAGAACAGTGATCAGATTCAGATGCAGCATCTTGGTCCCAGTTCTCATCTCCCATGACAGATGGAACTCTGGTAGCTATGAACGTCATTCCTAATCCCTAAGTCCTACAGCTCATACCGGCTATAGCCAAACATCTGAAAAATGTATTTTAGGAAATACTAACTCAATTTTTCTCTCTGGTGTTTACTTCTTGATTACTAATAACAGATCAGGAGTAATGATAAGGTAGTAAGTTTCTTGGCATGATATAATTTCATTTTTGGTCTCTTCCATAATCCTCTTGCCTCTTGATAAAATATAATCTCACCTGAAATTTGTAAACCAATCACATTTCTTCATGAGACACCTGGTTGAATAATAACAAGTACTTTTCTTTTGAACACTGAGGCCTTAGCTTAAAAATCTCTCATAGTTCTATACCCAAGCTACTGACTATAAATTGAGATGTATTGACAAAGGCTTCAAGGTACCCTCCATTTATCTCATTAAAAACTCAGACTAAATCCTCTTCTGAGGCCCTTTTGGAAAGGCAGAACGGTGTGTTAGAGATAGCATGCAGCATTTACCACCCCAAGCATTATGGCACGACATTAATTAGCACATACTTTTCTACATATATCCTAGATACTTAATTAAATAAAGACCAGTGGGAAATGAAAACCAACAAAAATCAAAACCATAGAGAGAAAAATCTTATGTGAATATTCAAATTTGATCTACCTACCATCTTCTACCATAAGCTTAGAAAGCATAGACTTTACTTGGACCTTGTGTACTCAATACATCTGGACACTGAAAAAAATCCTGTATCTTTGCAGAGTGAGTTTTTCTCCAGCTTAGTTTAAGGGTGTAGGTTAAATGTGAAAGTTTCCTGGGTGCATTAAGATAGAGTAGGTTGGGGAGGGGGAAGGGGGAGGGC
>NW_003852517.1:5216807-5218410 GCF_000181295.1 Otolemur garnettii
TGGTATTAAGTTTCCAGCTTTGAAAATAAGTAGCTAAACTGCTTTCAGCATTTATGTAGCAGTTGGAGACCACTGTCCTGTATTATACCCTTTCTGCTATATTTTATTTTTATTATTACTATTATTATTTAGACTGTTTAAATGACTCAGCTTAATATTTTCTCATCACACTGTTCACAGCTGGGTAAATGCACTCTGCCCTCATTTCCACGAGACCATTTATATTGCTGAACCATCTCACCCACCCTCGCTTCCCTGCCTTTTCAACTGCTTCTCAGCTTGTTAATGACCATCTCAGCTCCACCTCGGCATCATAATCGTAGGTCTACCATGCCCCGTTAGTTATTCTCATTCTCTCAATTCCATTCTCTTGATTTATCTATCCTTAGATGATTCCCCACCCCGGCTTTTCATTCTAATCTCCCCACCATCAATGTGCTGCTGTTTTGCAGTCTATACCAGGGTTTGTGGGTTCTGTAAGAGTATAAAGTGAAGTAAATGCCACCTAAAATGAAAAAGAACCTTGCCAACTTTTGATTTTCAAAAGTAAGGGAAGATGGAAACTTGGGCTATCTGTTTCTCTTCCTTGGGCTGCTACTACTTGAGGTCGACATACTCAGCAGCTGGTTGGGAGGTTTTAGGAACAGAATCTTGAAGCTGGCCCCAGCACTGCATGCTGTGGCTCTTAGCCAGTCTTCTAACTCTGAGCTTTGGTTTCTTATCTGCTCAACGGGTCACGGTGGGGTGGAGAAGGTGTTATTGGCTGATTCTATGGGGACACTATGACAAACAACCAAATCGGTATTAACACTTAAGAAAGTCCCTTGGATTAAGGGCACTTCAATGGCAAAAGCTGAACTTGAGGGTAGAATGTGTATGTGTGGGTAATGTTTTAACTTGGATAATTAACTGGGTAATGTGTGGGTAACTTAGATGCAGTTTTATTTTATTTTCCAATGGGCCTAACAAAGTTTTGTTCAGTGGTCTCACTAGAAGTCAACATATTTGAAGCCCATTCCTGAAATGAAAACTAGTCTGAGTGTCCACCTGTTTCCTTTGTATCCAAAGAGATCCCATTTAAGGAATCTGCAGCTAGCTTTCAGATAACATGTAGGTAGATAGCAGCTCAAATTGTTTTATTATGTGGCATCTAAAAGTAGCTGGTTAAGAGGCCTTGCCAAGTTTTCACTAGCAATCAAGTGGTGTGTGTTTGAACACCAAGCCCTTCAGTTAATAACTTATAATTGTTTCTAAAGAAAAGGAGGAGGCCCCCATCATAAAGACACTCTCTAGACTAGGTTGCTTTGGTGGCACTTGAAATTTAGTAAATTACAGGTTTACAATTTAATGATATTTTAAAAGTAAAAAGAAAATTAAAAATACCTCCTACACACTGATGTGGCCTGGCACAGCTCAGTGTACATTTCTTTGTATTTTTATTCTTTTGTACTCAGTAGCCTCAAAATACCTTACTAAAACACCTTCTCTAAAGCACAAGTAACTGATCAGTTGGATTATTCTCTTAAGGGTGGGAATTTTCTACTACAAGAGCCCAAATCTGACCACGGGAATGGAGTGTTAGTGAGAATCTCAACATACCAAA
>NW_003852517.1:5218804-5225276 GCF_000181295.1 Otolemur garnettii
TCTTCTTCCCATGAGTAGCAGAGAAGAAAAAAGGTTGGACACCCTTGGTAGAGCCTGGACTATCTGAATTTAAAGCAGCCTTACTTAGCAGCACTAGTTACTCAACTTCACAGTATAATGGAGAAACAGGTGTACGTAGTAGGATTGTTGGGACAATTAAATGAGGTTATGTGTGTGAAGCACTTAGCACGGTACCCACGGCAGAGCACATCACAGGCACTCACTGGATAGGACGTGATGACATGCCAATCATCAGCCTTATGCTTCCTTTGTCCCTGCTGCTTTAAAACAAACTCAACATAAACGTGAAACAAGCTAAACCTATTACCTCTGTGGGTAGATTTCAGCATCAGTGTGGAAATTCAAAATCTGGTACGTTCCATTTGCAGAGAGTGGAACTTCTCTTGGCAACACTGGCACAGTCCTCATCTCTATGATGCACATTTCCCTGTCTGACAAGGACTAGAAGCGGAATCCTTGCCCATACACAGTGGTCATCCAATTAATACATTCATAGAAGTTATATAAGGTAACCCTCAGCCCAGGGATAAAGGAAAAAGTACAAAAAGCATTACGTGGCTTCGTAGACTGACTTAACATGGCTCTTTGACAAACCGAGTGCTAGAATGTGTGGGGAGCAAAACAAATGAGAAGGGAGTGCTTCTGTTGACTTAGGAAAAGTTGCTATGAGTACGGAGTATTCTTGCACACTCATCCAATTATTTTGACCCCTTTGGAGATCAATATTTGAGTGGCGAATGGAGAAGCAGTATGTATGTATGTGACCGCAAATTGACACTGTGTGAAAAGTCAGCACATTACTGTGGTGGACGCGGCTGAAAATGTGCTGACCCGCCAACACAGATGAGTAATTGTGAACTCTTCGGGGGCTCTGGCTCTGGGTCTCTACCTGCTGTTGCCTCTGGCCAGCAGCAGCTGGACAGCTGCCCAGTCTGCTTGGGCCTGGCTTGGTCAGCAGAGCACCCTGCTGCCCACACAGCGCTTCTGTCAGGGCCACCAGCCACAATACCCACTCCCACGCAGCCACCGGCTCCTGACACTGCTCCTGGGAAAGTACCACTACCAACAAGGGCACGGTGCCCTTCTTTTCCCATGAATCTCATTTACTTTCAATCTAATTAATGAGCTATCTACCCATCTGTATACTTTTTCTTTTCTTTCCCTCCTTCCCTTACTTTTTTACTCCCTTCCTCCCTCCCTCCCCTTCTCTTCCTCCCTCTTTTTCTTTCATTCTTTCTTTGTCCCCCATGTGACATATGCTACCTCAGGGCCTATGCAGGTTGTAACAATGCACCTCCCCAAACTAACTGGTGGTGACGCTGGTAGTAGAGGTTGGGGAGGGGCAGAAAAGAATGTCATTTCTGCTACAAAAGAAAAGGAGCTTTCCCATTTGAAATGGTCACACAGGCCACGGGCCTAAGAAACAGGGCAATAAAGCCATTAATTTTCTACAATTTTAACAGCTCCTTTTCACCTCAAAGCCTAATGACCTTTCATTTTTATTTTTCAGTGTTATACTTCCTGACTTTCCACAAGGTGAGAATTCAGTTGCAAACCAAATGCTGATGCTCACATTGCCTCTGTATACCGCTAATCACAGAGCTCCAGTGGAGCCTGTGTGGGCTGTTCCGTAGAGGGTAGTGTGGGCCCACCCGGAAGTGGTGTCTCATTAATCACTGAGCCACGCACTTCTCAAATATATCATTAAGGGTGACTTCTACCAAATCATAAAGGGCAATACGACATGATATACTTGTGTGATTCCTTGATCCTTAACTCACAAACAGAAATTACATAAGACTTGGGAGTTTCCTAATTTTACTAAGTTAAATTCTTTAAACGGACCTTGGTGCTCATCCACAACTATTGCTAGCAGATTTTCTGTTGTCTTTGACCTAGACCATACTCTCATTTTTCTAAAGTATTCCATCCTTCCACCCTCCTTCCTTTTCCTCTCTCTCAGTCTGTAGGCAACATTTTATTCATTAGTTGAAGCATATCATTAGCATACTTCTTAGTCTAAGCAGGATAGCAAGAAAATAGACTTTAATGTAAATATATAATTCCTTACTTTCACTAACTAATACAGTTTTCTCTTTTCTAATCTCTATGAAACCTTCTTGTTAAGTGTATGTTGTTCTGCTTAACCAGATCACGTTAGATTGGTCAGAATCTCAAATTCATAGTTGAACTTGGATTCCTCCTCTTATGGAATCATGAACATTAGGAGAGTGGATCAAATAACCTACTTTTCTTAATAAATATCTTCTCAAGTGTCTTGGGGATGTTGATGTCTCTAGTTGAAGCAAAGAATACTGATGCTGGGTCTTTGGAGACAAGTACACGGGTTATGAATTTTAAACTTCCTATCGATGCAGTGTTTGTATAGCTGCCTCCATCAAACTGCCACACACGATGCCAATGAGAGTTATGAATGAGAAACTGAAGGCCAAATTTAGAGTAGTTTGTGGTTGCTGTTTTTTATCAGTAGAGTTGGATCTTGAACAGTTTTAGAATGGCTTTAACACTCCATTTCAAGAGAACTCTCACTTAAATCGATTTTTCTTCCAAAAATCGTTTTTTTTTTCTTTGAAGCCTCAGCTAAATGGAATAAAGCAAGATGGAGACATCTCTTCTGATCACTGCTTTTCTAGTTTTTCCAATTGACCTGTGCTGAAGAAAAAAGTCTAAGTTCTTTGCTTTTCCAAAATAGCAACAGTACTTTCTTTGGACTTTTCCCCTTAGTCCAAATGAATTTTCTGACTCAACACGTGCTAACTGTTTTGCATGATTTATTTATTCTGATAAACATGTCTTTATCCCAAATGCTAGCATTTTTCTGTGATCCCATTCATAATTATTTGGTTTCTGGGGACATTTACATCTATACTTAGAGCGACCTGATCAACAAGGCAGGGGAGTGAGAAACTTGACCGGCAAAACTCCAAGGTGGGGCCCCCTACAAACATCCATAACTTTGAAACCACTCATTCCTGCACTGTCTACTTCCAAGATCTTCTCTAGTCTTCTGAAATGCTCCTCTTTTCTACCATTCTATCTGTGTTCCAAAAATATATCAGAAAAGTAATGTCTCCTGTCACATAGAAAGCTTTCTGCAGATTTTATGTTTTAATCATTCATTTCACCCTTCCCCTTATGTTGTTAAAAATACACTTTCTTTTTCCAGCCTCTCCCTTCTCCCAGCACCTTATCCGTTCTCACTGAGTATTTCCTCCTCAATCACTCTTATCACTGCCATTTTTTAACTGCCATCCATTTTCAGGCTTTTACATCACCTCTGCTTCTTAAAGAGACCATCAGCAAGGAGATTTGTGTTCTCTGAATATTGTTTCAGATTAACCAACCAAGACAAAAAAACAAAAAACAAAACATAACAAATAAACAAACAAACAATAACTATAGATCTCTCCTTATGCACAGGGATTGAGAACTCTGTGTTTTTTTCTTAGTGAGCATATCCTTGTTTTTCTGCAAGTTTACCTTTAAAGCACAGGGGAATGAGTTTCAAGTTTTCCGTGTGAGAATTCAGATTATTTCTGCTGAGTTGTGCCCGCTTTTGGCATACTTACTGAAAAGGACTAGGCTGGCATTGGTGACTCCCAGCTTGTTGGCAGCCACGCAGGTATAGTTGCCATAGTGCTCCTCAGTGACGTTGGTCACCGTCAGGGAGGACTGGCCCTCCGTGCTCCTAATCTCAAGGCCATTGGCACTGTTTATCCTAAGAGTTCGAAAACAGAAGAGCAAAAAGGAAAGCTGGTGAACATGTAAGCTTACAAATTCTTTCCCCATCTTTACATTGGCGGAAGAGGAGAGAAAGGGAGTAGCTAGAGATTGTTGTTTGATTGCATGATGCCATGTTATCAGAATCAATGTCCATTGACAGAAACTCAGGAAGGGGCTTGAGTTTCTGTCATAGGCAAGAAAGACAGCTGGCTGGAAGCTACCTGTTAAACCACTTTTATATTTATTTTAGCTGACTGCTATTGGGTTCAGCTTAAGAGCTAAAGGCCACAAAGCACTTGACAAAAGTAGAGTCTTGACAAAAGATAGAGCACTTGACAAAAGATAGACAAAAGTGAGAAGGAAGAGTCTAATAGAATAGTTCCTCATAATTATAATTGTCTTGGTTTCTCCGTGGGACTTCTGGTATCTCTAGGACCACCTTGTGGAGTAGAGGGACAGATGTGACACGTACCTGGTATCATCGCGGTACCACTCAAAGTCAGGGGCAGGTACTGCTGAGGCCTCGCATTTGAGTGAAGCCTGTCTCCCTGTGGTGGCTTCGTTGCTCTTGGATTCTGTGATAGTGGGAGGATCTGTAGGAAGGACAGACACAAGGGTTTATACGAGACGCAGAGGGTGGAATTAAGAAAGACAATCTGATTGAAGAGAGGCAGTGAAGGGATTGTCTTAAAGCTTCATTTACATGAATTATGTAATCAATTGAATGGGACTGATCACTAGAAAACTTAATAAAGATAAGAGATTATAATGAAAAAGTAGACTTGATTGACTTAAATGAGAGACTTAACAGGGTTTTATGGAAATGAACCTAGAATTTCTTTTTCCCTCCTCCAGTAGAACATCAGTTATTCCAACTGTAGATTGTAAATATTTGTATAGTCATTTCTTTCCATAAATTAAAAGTTAATACCAAAAGCTTAGAGTTTTCAATCTACAATTTTAACCTTTTCTTTTTCTTTATTATTAGTTATTATATTTTGAAGTGGTTTTGAGGAGCCCAACCCAAGCTTGGCCTGATCTCGTGGCAGGATTCAGAAACACACAAACAAAAAACTAGGATTAGCTGATTCTTTTATCTTTTTTTCTCTATGTGTTTACTTATCACTATAATGCAGGCAAATTTTACTTTCATGTGTGGGGGTTCGTTCAGTCTGATGTCTATTCTAGTGCATGGAAGACTTCTTATTAATCAACATTCTACCCTGTCTAGCAGTTGTATACTTGGTTTTTATGCTCAGGAATAGGTCCACAAACCTATAACAATCTTGAAATGAGCTCAGAAACACATCTGACATTCCAATTTTCCGGGATATAGTCAAACAACCGTACAAAGATGAAGTGAGTGTCTACAGGTCCACATGACCATGATAGGATTGTAGACTTGAGCTCCTGTGCATGGTGCTGTGTCTGTGCAAGTTATGGACCTTCCAAGAGAGAAAGACCCTCGGGTCCAAAAGTCATCTGCCAGAAAACAGTAGCTTGTCTGTGTGTGTACACTTGGAAGAAGCAGTCCTAAACAATTTGTTGGTCTGTTGTTGTCATCATTTTGCCTTAGACTTATCTGCTCATTTTCATATAAGCACAGAATGGGAAGCTGATGCGGTAGAAAGAACCCTGAATTGAAAACCAGGGGTTTTAATTTCAGTTTGGCTGTGTGGGCCTCCCATCACACTCTTTATTTTTTCCTGCCTTGGCTTTATTACATATAAAATGAGGGAACCACATTTTCATGATCTATAGCATCTTTTCCAGCTGTCATATATCCCAATTCTAGTCAAAATTGCCCATTCTTTACAAATGGGCAGTTGGTATCACTATAACGCAACTGTATTTTCATACCCTTAACTCATTTAACCCTTAAATTGGGAGCTTTGCAAATTATAACTTGTTTAGCTATTCCGTGGATTAGGAATCAGGAGTTAGGAGTCAGGAATAGGAAACCTGAGGTCTGATTTTGACGACTATTCACAAGAATTGTGATCTGGGCAAGCGTCTGTATCAGTTTGAGTCTTTTCTTTCTCATCTTTTAAAAGTAGGAGCTAATTTGAAATGATCACCAAGCCTCCATTTAAAAGGCTTTCATTCTGTAATTGGCTATATAGATCATTAGAGTACACCAGTTCAAAGGATAAAGCAATAATTGGTTTCAGTTGTGCTGGTGGGGGAGCAACTAGCAGACGGATGGAACATAGACTAGAGGTTGTGAGCTCAGATTGAAAGTTTGATAGACTTCAGCTCAAATGCAGGCTCTGCCCATCATCCTCCTTCCTTATTAGAGAGTTTAGTACTTTGCACAGAGTCACAGTGCTTCAATTTCCTCATCTATAAAGTCTTGGAACCCGAAACAGGCACTTCACATGGAGGCTGCTGCAGGAATTCAGAGATGTCTGTATTAGGCTTGGGCTAAAGGGGCTGGGAAAAAATGGATAGGTTTAAGATCTATGAGGCCTCAGATCTGATAAGACTAGTGATGGATTAAAGTGAAGGGTAAAGGGAAAGAAGGAGTGTCAATAAGATAACCCCCAAGCTTCAGGCTTGGGTGATACCATTCGCTGAGATAAGATATGCAAGAAAAGAAATAGATGACCAGCAGTAAAATCTGCAATGAATATGAGTTTCTCATCTTCACTGCTTCTCACTGTATTATTCTTAAACTTCCAGCGACTGTATAATATGTAGCTTGATG
>NW_003852517.1:5225406-5247541 GCF_000181295.1 Otolemur garnettii
TGACGACTATTATTGTGCTAAACCTGTCCTACACCTGAGCCAGACTCCACACTTCCTACCATCACACACACCTCTGAGGTTCACAGCTGTGGCACCTCAAGATAATATTAACATGGTCAATGCCTTTAAGCCCCTCTGGCATGAGACCAGGAATGTAGGTCCTAGTTGTTCACGTTTCTAGAGAGTTCTTTCTTACTTTGAAGGTTTCCTTTTATTTGGCAGGAGCTTATTTACTGTCCCTACTGCTCAAGGACCCAGAGGAAAGAAATGGTTTTTCTGATCGAGATTTTGGGAAGAAAACACTGGGCCTGTTCGGCTTACCTCTTTCCCTTCTTTCTTTGGGGACCAAGATTTCCTCAGGGAGTAGAAATCTCCTCTGTTTCTCCATGCCCACATCTTACTTGGGGTTTCTCCTTCCTGCTTTCCATGGGCAGGTCTGCCCCAGCCCAGCGCTGCCATGACCGAGAAAGTGAGTCGGCCACGCTGTGCCACTGTCTCTAACCACCTTGGCCTCTAGAAACAGGAACATTAGGTCTCTCAGACTATTTCTTTACTTATTTCTAAAGTTATCTGGAAGCTGAGAGACTAAGTAGAAAGCTATTTGTCAGCCCTTCAGAGACCCCAGCATAGGGAAGCTGGTGGTAAAATAGGGTTGAGCTCTTGTAAGTGCATTATCTTGGAACAGGATGACACCCATTCCAAAGTCCCACCACTTGTTTTTCTCTTTAAAAGCACAGGAAATTTTGTATGCCAGGGTAAATCCATGGAAGTTGATTAATGTACAAAAAGATCATCATTCTTAATATTTCTCAAATGATAACATGGTGCAGATGTATTCTTTTATGTTTTATTGGGATGAACATTTCAAAATTCATCTATAATGAATTCTGTATAGGTGAGGCTAAGAAAGGTTGTTATAAATCGTACTTCAGCAGGCCCAGTGTAGTTAAAATAATAGATGTCCTTGCTTAAAATATAGCTATAATAAAAATGTGGCTTCATAAAAGTGCTGTACTGAGAGGTCCATTGTTATTTCTTATGTGACTTTGAAAGAGTTTACAATTGTCAAAGGACTCTTTCAGTTTTTATTCCAGGTTCTGACAATATTAATAGGGCCTTTCCTCTTCTGACATTATCAATGACAAGATTCCTTCAATCAGAACAAATAAAATAACAGCAAAAGTGGCATAGAAAGCAAAATTTCATCCATTTAACATTACCACTATTGGGAATAATAGTATGAAGATTTTAATTTATAGGCATTGACCATATGTCAGCATTCTACTAGGCTTTAGTCTTCCTTTCATTCAAGTAATAGCCCTAGAAGGTAAGTATTATTACCCCCTTTTTATGAATGAGAAGACAGACCTGCAGAGGCCTTGACCAAAGAAGGAGAGGAACTTGTCCAAATTCACATGGTCAGTATTTGGTGGAGTGTGAATTTGAACCCTGGTCTATCATGTTCTGAAACCCATGCTCTGAGTCTCTCTGCTCTAGCACTTTTATTTGAATGAGTTGTTTTAGAAAGCAATATAGTCCTAATAAGGAAAAATAATATTAATAAGAACATGCTAGTAGGTAGAAAGATGAATGCTTCCTCTTTGTGCTATTTACAGGGTGCCAACAAGCAGCCCAACTTGTGGTGACATGGTGGGTATAAACCTGCATTAGTAGTCAGGAGACGCATGCAGCTTTAGTTTCCACCTGTGACACTCAGGTTGTCCCCATAGATGTGACATCCTCCTATAGCTTTTCAGGATGTAGATGATGACACCTGCCTACCTATCTCATGGGTTTGATGTCAACCTCTAATGAGGTCATTCATATGACTGCACGTTTAATATCTAAAGGGATTACATTTATTATTTTATACTACAATTATTCTCATGTTTTAATGGAAGGACAGAGGGCTTTGGAGTTATACATGGGGTAGAGTCCCAAGTCTACCACTCACAATTTCTTAGATTTTGCAGTGGAAAATATGCACATTTGCTGGGCTTTGTTCTTGGCCTCACTACATGGAGCTCCTATTGATTCTATCTCAGGGTTAGTGTGCAGTGATATTACAAGGCAGCGGAGGCAGAGGGTACAAGCAATAATAAAGTCATTGTCTGTAGAGAGTTTAGGAACCATAATAAGACTAAGTTGTTTTTATTTGTTTTTTAATCACCATGTACTAGCAATACTAAACTAAACATACTAACAAGGTCTGGGATAAAGTAAGTACTTCTCCTGGCTGGGGAAGACCAGGCCCAGTTCACTCCCCATTTCCTTGGCCACTGTCAGTGTGTGATGATGACAGTGAATGAATCTGAAGTCTAAGGATATAATTTTGGGATTCTGCAGGTGCTCAAAAATTGTCTCTTACAAAATTACAGTATGAAGTTATAACACTCTGAATTCCCACTGAAGATTTCCTATGAAATTGTTTTCCTAAAGTTTCTTTACTAGATTGTTTTTTGGATCAAAGCACTAAATATTCCAGTTAAAAATACATGTATGTAGTACATTATCTGGAGGCAAAAGTTTTTTTCAGTCACAGTTGTATCTGCTTCCTCTAAATGAGTGGCTATCAGATGTAAGAGTAAGCGTACATTTAAAATATCAACATCCTAGGTCTCTAAGCACCTGTGTTGCTCTGGATACCAGACTGGAGGCAGAGCTGAGTTCAAAGAGAAATCAGTAAAGGAAAAGGAAGTTGTGAGGAGTGCTCATGTGAACCTATTTGCAGAAAGAGAGCTATGGGAAGGCAGAAGATGAGATCAGGAGCTGATCAGTGGAGTGGGGGCAGGGTTTAGAGCTGGAAACAGCTTTTAAGAAGAATTTCTTCAGTAGTAAAAAAACAGTCCAGTATAGAAATATCCCAGATAAAATTAATAATATGTATTTATTCAACATTTATTCTGTGCTAGATATTATCCTCAGGATACTGGGTACTAGGGTGAGATAAACTTATAAGCAGATACTTTAAATGTACTCTGAGAACTGAAAGGGAGGAATTACACCCGGAACTTGCAATGAAAGGATGGACTGTCCTGAGGATGAGTTACTGAAAGAAATTTGTAGCTGTATTGTGCGTAAGATACAGAAAGTCTAAAGTCATGTATCTATTGTATAAATTTTACTAAGCTTATTTAAGTGATGCCATTTTGAGCCAATTTTCAGTTTTCTGTAAATTCTGGGACCTCTTACCAATTAGAAAATAGATTTTGCATATAAAAGGCCTATGTGCAATGCTGTAGACCAAGTGGAAAGAAAGGTCTCCAAAGGAAGTAAAATGAAGAGACCATGGAACCCAGTCTGTGAGCACAATAGGAGAAAGTGTTACATGCCTGGTTTCCTGTTTTACCATTCAGTGTCTTGCAACAAGCATCTGTTGGCAACTGAGTAAGTGAATTGACGACATGCTGGTGAAAGAAAGCTACCATCACTGGGGTTTATTTATTTATTTATTCTAATGATACTCAAGGTCTTTTCATTAGAATAACCTATTCAACCAGTAGTTATGTTAGCCATACTGATCCCCTGACTTAGTGCCAAAGACTGTTTTGAAAAGGTAGAGAAATTCATTTAAATAATAAGACATTTCATAGCAGACAGGCTTAGATAGAGTGAGAGAGGTGATCCTAGATATTTCTCCGTATGTGAGAGTTTTGTTAGGCAAACTTGGCCTTTATAATTCAATCTTAGAGACTTCATCTGCTTCATACAATTATATTTAAGTAGGATGAATTGCTTAAACCGGACAACTGGTATGATGACAAGTTTTAACACAACATAAAAACAGCGTATGAAGTTTTGGTAAAAAAGGTGATTCCAAAGGAAATTGATCTTAGAATATTCTTCCTGATTCATGATCAGTATCATTTGCAAAGTTTGGAGAAATGTTAAGAAGATCAAGTTTACCCGTGAGTTTTTCACCTACTCACTCAGTAAACATTTTCTGAGTAATGTTTATAAGGTCAGGTATATGTTACGTCCCGCTGCTTAGGACACACTAGATGTTTGACTCAACTCTAATTTTCCATATCATTCAGCAGTTGTCTTTTTAGAATCTTGAGGTTCTGGCTATATCTTTCTGTAGTTAATACATTGCTAGCAAAAGCTCACATTTCCATAAAAGTCTTTTCTTAAAAATTATCAGTATTTTCTTCTGTTCTAAATTACACTTTGGGGACAGTCAAGAAGAGCAATGTCAGACTAATTGCGCTAATAATAATAGGGCCCAGGCAGCTAGCTTTGATCTTGGGAACCATCTGCAATCCAGACCACTTTGATGTTTCACACAATGGAAGCATAAATATTTTCTATGTACTCCATGATTGGACTTTCTGAAATCTAATTAAGATGAAGGTCAATTAAGAGAAAATGAAATCTTGACTGTAAAAGTCAGCAAAGAGATGGAAGATGATGGCATGGTTATGTGTACATAAAAGAAGCAAACCTAATTATAAACTTACACAAACATCCAGAGAAGTTGCCTTTCATGTGAAAAAGGTCCTAAAGCACATTATAACACTGCGATCATTAATGTGTCTTTGAAACACACCCAGCACTAGAAAAGAATAGTAATAACTGGCATTTCAAAACTCTATTACTAAAAAATTCAAAGACAGCTAGGAATAGAAGCACTTCAGAGCTCACGCAATGCAGCTCCTGTTTCTCGGAAAGGAGTACTACAAACTACAGCAGAGTCAGATCTCGATTCTTCTGAGTATGGTGAGGAGTCATTGCTGCTTGTTGAAGAAGGCTACAAGCCTGAGGCAAGGCCACAGGTGATAGTGCCTCCTAGCACAGGCTGAGTCACTTTAAGCAAATTTCCTCAGCTCTCGGAGCCTCAGCTTCCAAATTACTAAGGACTAGTGATGCTTATCCATGTCATCTCATATGTTAAACGACAAATGTAAATCTCTTACCCCAGTGCTGCATATAGTAAATAAGAAAAATGGAAAATTCTGCCTTCTCCTCCCCTTTTTCATGAGAGCATGGGCTTTAGAATCAAGTGGACCCGAATCTAAGTCCCGTTTCTTATATCAGCTTTTAGATGGGCAGTTTTACCTCCTGGAGCTCTAGTTTCTTACGCTCTATAATGGACTCAATTCCATTCTACCTCAATTTCAACCCTACCTTGTCAGGGTTGTTAAGAAGAACGGAAATAATTTGCATAGAATTTTGGGCACAAAGGCAACTGTATGGAGGACATAAAATGACAGAAAGCAACTCACTATGGCCTAAAGGATAATTTCAAATACAGATTAAGACATTTGTGCATGTATATCTGGGTATCTGTGAGTCAGGTGTGCATATCTGTGTGTATGCAGTGTGTGTAGGTTAAATGCATAGAAGAGAACTGTGAGAACAGACCTTTGTCCCTGTCACTGGCCACAATTATGTGATGTGAGAACTTGAATTTGAATGATGAAGAAAGTCACTCCTAACAGAACAGGATAAAGGAATTCTCTTTATTCCTTTGCTCGGTGACACATATCATACGTAGCCTCCCCCCTCCCCCTTTTGAACTACATCTAAGAATCCTTTCATCTGAGAAGTTCAAAGTATGCCTGCTTACCTATGCATCTTAGTGAAATCTTCCTTTCTAATGCCCATGCTTTGGGACAAATAGATAACCCAAATTAACTTGTCAGGTATCTGTGTTGCCATCAGGGACTTACGGTATCTGACCATAGTGGCTTAAATTTGTTCCCAAGGCTAATTAGTTAAATAGTGGAGGATACAATATAATCTTCAGGTATTCCCTTCTGACAAACAATGCATTGAGATTGAAATTCCACTTAAAGCAGATATGATTTGTTGCTTTTTCCAAACTCGTATGACCTTGATTTCCACAAAGACCAGAATAGTGACTGCCAGAAACATTAGTACTGTCTGTCTGATCATGTTTTCTTAATTCTTTAGACTGAGTAAAAGACAGAGGGTATTGTTAAATGTATTATGAATTACATTTAGAGTTGGTAGAGTAGATATGTCAAATTCAAAGGCCAAGTCTCGTCCTTGGGTGTGTTCAATGCATAAATGTGCATCCCTGACTGGAGGGCCACCTGTGTGCAATGCAATGCTCTTTTGCTAATGGAATCACTGGAGCTCAGTGGAGGTGGAGGCATGCTCTGGCACATGGTGCCTGCTGACCCTGCCATACTCACAGTTCACAGTGACCTTGACTTGCTTGACATCCGCTGAGGAGACCTCGTTGGCAGCTTTGCACTCATATTTGCCTGACTGTTCCCTGGTGATGCCGAGGATCTCCAGATATTCTTCTTCTCCTTCAAATTCTCTTCCTGAAAAACAGAGGTTTGCATGATTGTCTTTAAAAGTCTAAAATATGCAGCAGATCACCTCCTTTTTCTTTTAAAAATCAATAAATCCACATGGCTTTTCAATAATTTGATGATGTGTTTTGTCTGAGGTCAGATTCCACAGAAACAGACCCCAAGACAAAAAGCCTTGTGAACGTGATTAAGTGGGAAGTGTTCTCAGGAAATACTGGAAGGAGAGTGGAGAAATGGGACCTAAAGGAGATAGAATCCAAGTAGGGATGTGATGCCAACCTAAATCCACAGAGACCAACTTTGACTTGATCTTTCAGGGAGGTCAGGAGGCAGCACCTGTCCCACTTCAAAATTGTCCTGATGCTGAGGCAAGAAGCTGGAGGGCTCATGTGTCCACACCCATTGGTCGCTGGTTAAGGGTTTGGAACAAAGTCGGGGCTGTCAGGAGGTGCACACAAGCTGTAAAGTGCTCTGAGGGTATGTGAGTGAAGCGCTGATGTCATTAATGACACTGTACTACAAAGTGTGCTTTACACCAAAGTGATTATTAGAGAAGTGGCTTGCTTTGAGAAACCATTACCCTTTCTCTAGATCATGTGAAATTCTGTTCAAAAGGATCATGTGCTAACCCCTGTCTTGTAGTTGTGGTTTTCATTGTTCTGTATCAAACTACATCATCTCTGAGGCTTTCCAGCCATGGCCAAGAAGCATGAGTATGGTGGCCAATGATGTGTTTTGTGATAAACTATGTCACTTAGGATTGAGAGGTAGGGAGCTAAATGTTATTGGGTGAAAAACTAGGGTTCAGAATATGGAGGCCCTTTTGGGAAAGATCTGCAAAGTGGGATGCGTACATTTTAGTAAAGAAATCTCAATATAGGCGAGCTTATTTAAACCCCACATGCAGAATATAATCACTTGAGTTTCTTGCTAAAGAGATGGAGAGAGATAAGGAAGAGGAAGTGGATGGGGAGAAAAAGGAAAAGGAGAAAGAGAAGTAAAAAGGAAATGAAGCTGGGCAGCAGGAAGGGTCCAGCCAGAGATTGGCCAGAAAGACCCATGCACTTAGACTTGATCAAAATTGAGTCCCCCTCACCCGAAACTTCAAAACTCATTGCTGCTTGGGTTGGGATACAGCATCTGGAGAAGGTGCTAAAGAGTCCTGTCACCATGATAGGATCTTGTTATCCTACACTAAATGGTGCCAATTATTAGCTCTGCTCAAATGCCCCCAACTGTTTTCTTTTCCTGAATATTCTCTGATGGCCAATTTAACATAATAGACAACTAGCAAGGAGATGAATTTACTGTCCAAATATGTCAGCAAAGTCAGTTAACTAGGCCCCCAATAGAACATAGGGGCTCTTTGGTAACACTTGATAACAAAATTATCTGGAATACTCTAAGCTTCTGTCAATTATCAATACCACCAGTTTTGAGGAAACTTCAATTCCAGCAACAAACAGGCGATAGTAATATAATTTGATTTGGAAGTTCTACAGATTACCAAGCACATGCCCCTACTAAAAAAATTTTTTTAAGTAGTCTATAGTATATAGTTGGATATTTTTTGTAAGGTATTTTTCCTGTGTTTTTTCCCCAATGCTACTTTTCCCTTCTCACATTCAAGTGAACAGTCAGAACTCAGAACTCTTAGAAAGGGTAATAGGCCACTTTTTTGGATTAATAGAGAAGAATTTGGGCTTGAAGAAAAAAAGAGAATTTTCTCATATATGTGCATCTATGGACGGACAGTCAGGCCAAGTATTCAATGCTAAGAATCTTCTGGGTGAACACAGATACCCTGCAGGCCAATGGCAATTGTGACAATGAGTTTTGTTATTTAGCAGGCTGACAAAGGTGCAGCACATTAAAAATCTGGAGAGCACAGGCAGAATAGGCAGTAAGATAACTTTATTGGTTTTGAGAATAATGGTAGATTACAATGAAAAAAGAGTGAAGATTTCAGAATATTTTAGGATTTCTTTCCTGCCCTCCACACATACATAAAACTTATTCCCAAGTGGGTACAGAGATGTCAGAAGAAGAGAGATAATCTTAGAGATGGTTGATAGCAATGATTTCACTTCTCAGAAAATACCCAGAAATGGTGGGTTGTGGGTCTTAGATCTTTTGACATTCTAAAATAAATCAACCAGTTGCAAGAGAGAAAAAGTTTAGTTTAGTAGCACCAACGAAAGCCCCACCAGTTCAGGAAGATGGCACCTATGAAAGTAAATATTAAAATGAATGAGAGAAAACAAAGCATTATTTATTGGGTTTGAGGCCTGGTATGCTTACATGCTAATATGGTTATTTTATGTTCCTGATAAGCAGATAATAAAATAGGTAAAGGTTTAATCTGATGTCATTGAGGAAGAATTTGCCTCAGTACTACTTGAGGATGAAAGGGGAGTCTTCCCATAAGTGACCCACACAGGAAGCAGAGACATCTTTTATTGCTGGTCTTGAGATAGCCTCTCCACTCCTGTGGCTGCATCTATGTACGGAGGTGTCTCATCGGAGTGGAGGAGTCTGAAGCTGCAAACCAAAGAAAGATTTGTTTTCCCTCATCCAACCAGCCTGGTGAGAATTTTAAATATTGAACAACATTGCTGGGTCCTCCCTGTCGTCATTCTTGCTTTACTTACCCTAAGGATCCTCCATCTGAAACTCTTGCGAGCCCTGGTACCACCTGCTACTCTGTCCTACTCACACTGGAGGCTTTTCCCACAAATCACTGCCTTTACTACTCCACTTGGGAATTTATTACTAATCCACAGTAATTTAATAGAAAATGGGATCTTTCTATTGCTGGAAACCCAGAGTTTCAGATGGTAAGCTCCTTGGGGACCATGTTTTACACATAATATCCCCATGAACTGGGGCAGGATTTGGCATGGATTACTCAATAAACATTTTGAGTTAGCTTATTGTAGATTGAATGCTTGTGTTCCTCCAAAATTTATATGTTGAATCTTACTTCCCAGTGAAGGTATTTGGAGGTAGGGAGTTTGGAAGTGATTAGATCATAAGAAAGGAACCTTCATGAATGAGATTATATAAGAGACGCCAGAGAGCTCCTTTGCCTTTTCCTCCACGTGAGGTCAAGTGCAAAGATGGCCATCTACAAACCAGGAGGTGAGCCAGGAAGTGACCCTCATCAGACACTACATTGGCTGACACCCTGACCTTGGACTTCCCAGCCTCCAGAACTGAGAAATATTTCACAGTTCTGTTGTTTAAAAGCCTGGCAGTTGATGGCATTTTGTTATAGCAGCCTGAACAGACTGAGAAATTGCTGAGATGTATTAGGAAACACAAGTATATACTAGACTCAGATTTGATTCATTATATAGCTAAGAAAACTGAGCTTAGTATTGAAAGGTGGCTAAATATTTTTGGAACAGAAGCTGGTGTAAAATTCTACTCTTCTTTTAATGATCCTAACAGAGTATCATTTTACTGGGAAAGAAAGGGTGTGCTGAGTACGCTGCTGTTGAAAGGCTGCAGGGGGCATCTCTGGTCAAGTCCTAAGGACTTCTGTGCTGGGTTATTGTTTCAGAAACCTGCAGAGTCTTCTGTGAACACAGGCATAATGCAACGCCATTCCTTTCATCTCAGCAAGTGTAGTTTCTTGTTTTAAGGCATGGAATATACCATGTGAATCCTGAGGCTCAAAATTCTAAAATGCTCTCAGATCCCCCTGCTCCTTCCCTGTCCTTCAAATCACTCGGCCCAAGGACCCTGCCACCATTTCTTTTTACTTTCTTAACCTTTAGAAGACCCTCAGGCCAGAAACTGACACTTAACCTCTGCTTACCTTCCTCAGGTTGACTAGCCATATGGCAACAATTTGGGTCTTTCTCTTGTTCCTATCTATTATTTTCTGCCCTTCCATGAATGTTTACTTGAAATGCAAATTTTAGTATTTTGGTATTTTAAACATCTCAACCAATTTCCACAAGCTTGCTCACATCGCCGAGTATTATATTTATTCTGGGATCTAGTATTTAGTTTCAATCTCCCTTTGCTCAATGTGCTTTTGTATCTCCTGGCAATATTTAGCTACCAAGCTAAACAACTCCTCAGCCTCCTCATGTATGCACCTCTTAAACTCTTGTACATAATTAGCATACCCCTTCATAGTCATTGTTTACTCAAGTTGTACATATTAATTCCTCTGATATTCCTTCATAAATCAGAAAGAAAGGCCCAGAGTTGGTGACAAGAGAAAAGTATTGTCTTCTGGGTTCCCAGCGTGGAGGAGAATCAGCTAGGAATGACTCCCAGGTGCAGCCTTCTCAATGCAGTGCCTTTGGAGTATCAGATTTTGGTAAAACTGGGAATTCACATTTAAAATGTTGGTTATTTAGATTTCTAAGGTCAACAGGCATTTGTACCAAACATTTGAAATTTCATTTATTGTTGTGGTGCTTCTCTCTCTTACCCTTTCCTTCCTCGTATTCCCTCCATTATCTGCCCTTTACCATTCTCTCTCTCTCTCATGCTCTCTCACACACACCATAGAAACAACTATTTATGTACAAATATATTTTCACTCTAAACTTTTAGGAAACAATGTATAAATCCACGAACCCTCAAATATTTGCTCATTAAACAAAACAGGCTTATTCTTAAAGATTTCCCAGGACATGACAACCACTCCCTATTCAGAATTTAAAAAAAAAAATTTAAAAAAGGAAATGACTACCCTAATCATCATTGTGGTATTTGTCTTTCTTTTGCTTTATTTGGGATATAGACAATACAATTTAAGAAAAATGTAAAATTTGAATGTTTCATGATTTTAACAATGTAGAATTCTGAAGAATTTTACATGTTAGAAAATGGGTGAATCATTATCTTTCCTGTTCAGAGAAGTATCTTTCAACATCCCAATAGGTCAGTCTCTCACAGAAGGAAAGATATGGTTGAAATGGGATTTCTATTCCATTTATTTGTTTAAATTTAAATGGGCAAGTGGCTGCAGGCACATTAGCTGTATACACAAACAAACACACTATAATGAAAACCAAAGAACTGGAATTTACCTTGCAAGGTGTGTGTGTTTGTATATTTATGTTTCTATGAGTGCATGATTGGAAAAGAGCGTGAAGAAAATGTTCAAAAGACGCAAGCCATGAACTTCTACCTACAAACATTAACGAAAAAACGAGCACACATCATTGATGCCATTTGAAGTTTCCAGTACGAGCTTCAAATGCTGTAACAAGTTTCTATTCTTACCGTATGTTTCATGTTTTCTTCCCCCCCCTAAGGACATGCTCACCTATTCCTGCTTTTGTTTCCTTCCCTACTTCTCTGCATGTCACATTCTACACAAAGATGCTAAGAAAAAGAAGAAAGAAAGACACATGAAATCTAGAAAGAATGCCTGTGACAGGGTTCTGTTTATGTTTCCAGCCATGGTTCTCTCCAGATCTTTGAAATTTTGGTTTCTCAGCTTCACATCCCCCCTCGGAGAGATCCCTTAGTGTTTGCAATGCTGCTGCCCAAAGGTTGAAACCACTTCTCATCTCTACTTATTACCCCCAGAAGGGAAGGGTGAAGAGTAGAAAATGGTCCATGACTTTAAGAAGGCAGGGAAGGGGCAGAAGCAACACTCACAGAAAGATAAGGAGACACAGAGAAGAGTAATGTATTGAAGGAGGTGAAGGGAAAAAAGAAAAACCAAACTACCTGAGAGATGTGATGTTAACAATGAGAGTGATTTTTAAGAAAGAGTTGGAGAAGTGGTAATGAAGGAGAGAGAGTTCTCTACAGAAAGACATCTGACTATTAAGATGTTTGAGCTGCGTGGAAGGGAAGAGGTGGGTTATATTGCTATAGAAATGTTCCCTATTTGAATAGTAAGGCACAACAGGGTGTGGATTATGCAAATTGGCCTCATGCCTTCTGAGGCCCCAAAGGGTGTAGTTAGTACCCAGAAATCAATGACTAGCATAATAGGAGGGAAGATTCACAACTGGCTTTTTAGCTCTATGAATGAACATGGGCCAAATGAGGAAGAACACCCTGGCATTATTTTCCCTGGCATCCAGAGAGCTCCAATTCAGTATGATTTGCATTTTTGCTTTCAGATGTGAAAAATAAGCTCCCTGACATAGTTTGAGCTCAGCATCCAACCCAAGGCTATCATCCACTCATCCTTTTCAGCCCTGGGGCCTGACATTCTTTTATGATACTCATACTAAACCATTACCCCCTACTTGGTGTCAGTTTTTAGAAACTTTCCTTCTCTTCTAAATGCTATGCTTGAAGTCAGGATCCCCTTTATTTAGTTCTTTGAGGGGAATTATGTCAAGAATAGCTGTGGTTACATTGTAAGGCTTTACCACTACAGAGACTACAATGTTGAAAAGTACCTATTAAAAGTTTAAGAAATATTGTAGAGTGACTGGTGAATGAGCTATTCTTGCTAGGCACTGTGCTAGGAGACTCAGATATATTATTTAATTCATGACATTTCTGAGATTGCTTACAGATGTGGAACACACAGAAACACAGGTTTAGGATGGACAAGAAACTTGCCCAAGTTTATAATGTTAGTAAGGGAGAGATGAGGTTCGAACTAGGTCTGGGGACTTTCAGAGCCCACGTTCCTAACTAGGTATGCCTATTTTTATCCTTAGAAAGCTGGAAGGTGCCAGAGTTGATTGCATTCTTAGCTGTCCAGAATCTGCTCTATATTTTTCTTCCAAGTATAGTATAGAATGGGAGATCAGGAGCAAGATACTTGGGGAATTTGCAAAGCAATGCAACTATCTGTATAGATAAAGAAGACAAAAACAGCCTTCATCTTTTGGGAGGTTTGTCTACTTAACTTCCTTATTGAGAAAAATCAAATAAAGCCATAAATTAGAGAAAAAGGCTGTTATTTAAAAATATAGTCTTTAGCAGGGCATTGTGGTGGGTACCTGTAATCCTATCTACTCAGGAAGCTGAGGCAAGAGAATCACTGGAGCCCAGAGGTTTGAAGTTGCTGTGAGCTATGATGCCATAGCACTCTACCCATGGTGACATAGTAAGAGTCTGTCTCAAAAAAAGAAATTAAATCTCTACCCATTTATTTTTAGAAGCTCTTCCATTAGCAATGTAAACTCAAAGGTGCATAAAAATTCCAGCAACCAAGAAAGGAGACACGAGGGTGGTGAAGAATGGACTTACTATGAGGAGAAACTTTCTGGGAGAAATGAGTTTTCAGGACGTTAAGAAGCACAAGTGGAGAGAATCCAAGTTGGGAAATTGTGAAGGGTGTGGCGATCTGATTAGCCTGCCTAAAATAGAGGTCTGCACGCAGGAGAAATAAGGATGATGACGTGAGAGGAAGGCACACACTGGGGTGTGCAGGGTGACATGAAAACCCTGGATTCACTGTGGCCAGATACCTTGAAATCTCATTTAATCCTTTTGGCACCCAACGGGTACCAAGCACAATGGTACTGTTGTATAATTTGTTTCCTTCCTTCCAGCCTTCCTTTTCTTCTCTATCAGAAGAACAGAGAAGAAATTCATGAAATTCTACATGCGTGAAATTATGTGAAAATTCCATTGTTTGAAGTCCTTTATATTCCAACACCACTTACTCTCAGTGGCAGCCTGAGTAAGTTGGCACTAGGTCCTAATCGGTATAGTGATAAGCCTTCTCATGAATCACTGTAAAGTTGGAGATGAATTCCTCAGATACCTGAAAATAAGCATCATCAACCTTGTTTAATTGACAGTGGCTGCCTTGAATGGATGTTGAGAAGGATTCTGAAGCAGTGTCTGAGCTCTATGGGAGAGTGGCAAGTCCTCTGTGAGAGCTAAAGGAATATGGACCATGTACATGGACACTCACCCACCCTGGGTTTCCGGTAAGCCACTTGGTTTTCTCTGCTAGGGAGAAATGTATTTTAAATGTGGTGTGTAGGTTGGAAGCCAGAAACTGCCTAAGTGTAAATGCAGTTGGTCCCGCTTGGGAAATCAGGAAGGAGTGCTTATTTTGGAGTGAAGATAATGAGCTCTATTCTTGATATGGTTAGTACCAGGTTTTTGTGGGACATCTTGTGGAGGACATTCCATAGGTACCTGGAAATAGGGGGTTAGTAACAGATTAGAGCTAAATGTGGATTTGAATGTGCAGTCTACACATTGGTGATAATTCAAACCACTGGAGTAGGGTTGCAGAACCTTTGTATGATGATGCAGCATTGTGTCACAGGGCAAGTACTCCCTGTCCTATTTACATCATTACCCCACAGGTGCGGGAAAGAGGCGGAACTGAAAAGAAGGTGAAATAACACCGAAGTACTTAGAAGAGTCCTTTGAGAATTAAATAGAAGCAAAAATTTCTACAAGTATTGGTTGTTTTTTAGATTATTTCCTAAAATGGTGTGTGTGGGGTGGGGGTGGGAGGGGGTAAAGATTAGAATTGCTAGACAGTCAGCAAGAATCAAGATCACTGGCCACTGTCATGGGAACTGCGGGGGCATCACCAGACCTGTCATTAGGATTCTGCCAGGGCTGTGGATTACACATCAAGAAAGATGAGAACAGCCAGTTGCTGTTTTCAAGAGTCGCATAAATCAATTGGCATTTTATAAGTGAATGTGTTAAACTCAGCAGGGCAATTGTACTGTGGAAAGATTGTTAGGTGGAGTTTTCTGGCTGCCAGAGGCCTTTGAAATGTAATTAAAACAAAGCTGATGATAAGATAACTCTATCTGGCCTTCCACACTTTCTTTAGGAGCCCTGATGTTGCAGTGATCTCATTTGGGCTCACCCTAAAATCCCAGCTCCTCTTCTTCAGCTAGGCCCAGTGCTGAAACAGCTCTTACATCCAATTTAGAGAATTCCTCTTGCTTAAAGTCAATACATAAGTAATAAAGAGAAAAGAGAGGATGAGGTGTAGGGTTAGGGCAGAAAACAGAATGGTTTTAGCAAGATCTAAAGTCATGTTGTTGGAATGTTTGCATTTAAATAACACAGGGTGGGCAGCCTTCATATTCAGGGACCCACATGAATAGAAGTAAAGGGTACTGTCATCAGCTTCTTGATTTTGACCAAAATATAGGAGCTGGGAATCACTCCATCAACATTCACTGTGGGTTGCAGGCCTCTGTAACAGTACCCCTCAACCCGGGCCAGGATTTTTGGCCCTTCTGTGAAGCAGATGGCTCACAGTGGGTGTGTGGCAGCTGCAATGTGAGGAGCACACGTTGAGGCTGGAGGCGGAGAGGGAGAGAGCTGGAGACAGCACGTGCCTGCTCTTGAAAGCCATGGCTTCCCCAGGCTGGGCCCACGTGCTCCTGGAAGGCCACGAGGCCAGTGGGCCAAAGCTTAATAGGAAAACAGCAACGATTTGTCTCCACTGCTATTTATGTTTCAAGAGCTCGACAGGCTGTCAGTGCAAGTGAGGGTCGCTAAATTTACTGCCTTTCAGATTAGGGCTACAGTCTGGGACTTGACAAGTCACTTCATTTAAAAAGCGCTACATGAGGATGTTTCCTCCACTTCTTTTTAAATAAAAACAAAGGGAGAAGAAAAAGGCCACCACAGAGGTTTAAATGGTTGAAATAAAGAAAGGTCACAGATTGCCTTTGCCTTATAGGTGGACATCAGCGAAATGCCCTCCTAAAACCCCTTCCAATTAAAAGTTAGGGAGAAGGGTAACCCCTAGGTTCTTGGTTTGATCAATCAGTGCCCTGGATTGTATTTTATGGGGGAGGGTAAATAAGGTCATTTTACTAATGAGTTTTGAATTTCAATGTTTTTATAGGACATTCAAGTAGAGATTCCTTTTTATAGTAATGATTTTCAAACAGTGTGCCATGAAAATTTTTAAAGACCATTAATTAAATTATTTTTGAAAGAAGTTCAAAGCACAATAAATATATTCTTTTTTTAACTCCTTTTTTTTTTTGATCAACGTAATTTACGTGTACCAAGGTGCAAGTGGGCCATGAGATACAAAAGGTTGAAAAACACCGTTCTACATACTGAGATACACACAGAATAAAGGTACTTATATTTTACACTTAATGTTTTAATCTATTCATTTATTTTCTGAGCTCTTTAAAGAGAAAAATAACTATAGGCAAAAAGAAGAAATTGACATGGTAGGGATGAAGGAGATAGAAATGGCTATCTGTGAATCTGAGTACGATTAACAAGGCAAAATATAAATTTTTAGGATAAATAGGCCTAAATACTTAAAAACACATTTTCAGGTGAGTAATGTGAATAGTAGTACATAGCTTCAGAGTGTAATTGTAAATGATCATTTGACAACTATCTGTCACTACCATATGCCAGCTGATAATTGATAATTTAAATAGGAAATACAAGAAATAGTGGTTGAAGAAGAAAGTTCATTCCTAGTTCTTATGAAACTCATATTCCCATCAGGGGTAAATAGAATCATATAGCTCTGGAAGGCCTTAACTATATGTCATGTGAGTGCAAAATGGATTGAAGGCTTTGGGACCAATACTTTGCCTAATAATTTCTATTAAAAATGATTAGTCATGTTTTACTCAATAATTTAAAATGCTATTCCTATTTATAACTCAACCTGTTTTTTGATTCTATAAAGTTTCTTGATTCTTTTTGTCTATTCCTGTGCCAGTATCCTACTATTTTAATTACCATAGCTTTATAAGACATCTTTATTACTGGTATGAATAGATAGTTCTCTGAATGTTCCTGATTGGTTCCACATACTTATTTCCAGTGAAATTTAGACTTATTTTATAAATTAGATAAAGTTAAATATTTGGCGTTTTGATTGTGCGTATGTTAAATTTATAGATTAATTTAGACACACAGAGAGCTTTACAATCTTGATTCTTTTTATCCAGGAATAAGTTAGCGCGTTTAAATTTTCTCTCCATCAGTTCTATTTCTTCACAAATACTGAGAATTTTGTGTTAATTTTGTTCTGATACAGTTTATATTTTCAATTTAATAGAGTAATTTCTGTCTGTTATTATTTATAGCTAGAAAACCACAATTGTATGTTAATATTGTGACAACCTGCCTATTTGGTGACCTTTTTCTCTGATGTAACAGGAGGCTATCCCATTTAAAAATACACCCTCACATTATTCAACAAAATACATTCTAATGGATCAAAGTTTGAAAAATTAAAAGAGATTTATTGGTTTGACTACATAAAATGCAAACATTTCTTCATAGCACAAAATCTTCATTAATAAGGTTGATACATGAATGACAAGATGAAAAAATGTATTTATAATATAAGAAATTTCTGGGAGAATGGAGACTGAAGACCCCATTCTTGGCAAAGGAAAGCATCCCCAGAAAAAGAGGAAAACTAAAAAGTAAGCTGAGTGAGTTGGAACAAAGAGAAGCCAGCTAGTTTACGTTTAAGCTAGCCATTGCTAGCAAGCTTCTTGCCTTTTCTGAAATTCTAGCCTGTTGGGGATACAGCTTACAAACACCCTGGATCTGTGAGCTCTCTGAGGAGAGTAATGGTCATAAAAGAGGCTATGACAAGTCCTAGAAGAAGATACATCTTCTAGGGCATTTCCTGCCCATTAAACAGGCAAAGCAGATACCCACTGTGGAGATTTGCATTTGCCTGGGGCAGAGACCAAGGGAGTAGCTTGATCTTTGAGATATGGGCAGAAGAGTGTATATCCCTGATTACAGAGGAAAATCCTTTACTGTGGTGGTGATGGGAGGAAAATGCTTCCCTCACACCAATCCCTCAGAGGAGATTAATGCTGGTGGAGTTTTACTCCATAGGGAACTAGTGGAACTTAACACCTTCCTAGAAATCTGTAAGTGTGACCTCAAGCAGGAGGCTCTCCCAATAGGAGACTCAGATTTCAGATTACTGTAGGCTACCCTTAAGGTTAATAATAATAACAATAGAAGCTAATATCATTAATCCTGTAAACCGCTGATGTCTTTGTTCCCTCCCTCATCTTACCCTCCAGGTAAGACATCATAAAATCAGAGTGGAGCAAACACTCTGGGCCATTGCTGGAATTCTCCACAACCCGGCAAAGGACCCCTGAGTCCCACTTTTAATTCTACTCTATGTCTCTTGTCCTTCTTTACTGTGGCTTCTAACTCTATATTTCTTCAGTAGATTGCTGCCAGTTTCCATAGGTCTCAGCAGATACTGCTGTCAGGGGTGGGACCCCTGACAGAAATAAACAAAAGGGCCAAATTCCTTAAATAGTTGAATTTTTGAAGCCCTAGGATGGTCTGACCATTGAGGAAACAGTTTGGCAATATCTACTAAAAATGAAGACAGGCAATTCTACCACTATATGCAGGGATGTCCATAGCAGCCTTGGAAGCACCCACATTGTGAACAGAATAGACTAATTGTTGTACATTCACATAGTGGAATACCATACCATACGACAAAGAAAACAAATACGTGACAGCTGGAAGTGGCAACATAGAGAACCTCTCAAACATAATGTTGTGTGCAATAAATAAAACAGAATAAATACAATATGAATGCCATAGTATGAAAATTACAGACAGGCAAAACTAATCTATATCTTCCAAATATTGTAGATAGCTGGAAAAAACTATTAATATTAATATAAAGCAAAGCAAGAAAAGGATTATCACAAAATATGATTATTGTTTTATCTAGTATTTATTTAGTGGTTACTATTTGTGCCGTTTATATAAACTAGTTCACTTATGAAAATCTAATTCTTGTAATATAATCTAACATTATTGTATCTGATATATCTGTATATATCCTGAAAAGGAATATTGGTTATAGAATACTATGTGTGTTAGATAATTGCCTCAGAAAGCCCCTTCCTACTCTTAAAGTTACAACTCCTCCCCGAGCATAGGGAGTGGCGCACTTAACTCATCACCCTGTTCCAATTACCCGCTGCCCACCCCAAAATGACTCTTTCCACCAGAGCAATAACTCCTTATTTGTTATCCCACCATCCCGTCACCATTCTGCGACTTCCCTATATAAGGGTATGTTTCTCCTCCCTCTCTCTCCCCCCTTGCTCTTCTCTGCTCTCCCTCTCTCCCCTCTTCTCTCTCCTATTATCTCTCCTCCTTGGTGCTACTCTGCAGCCTCCCTCCTCCACCAATAAAGACCTTTCGTACAAGCCTTGATGGTCTGTGAGATCTCTGCTGGTCGAGTGCCTTTCTTTCAATGTGTAGTGTGTTTTTTGTATTAGAATACATATATAAAAATGTGAACATTCATAAATGTTTTTAAACACACTTGCTTATATATATACACACACATATGTGTATGTATACATATATAATGTATATATGATGTTGTTAACTGTCTTATTTCTGGGTTGTGGAATCAGGAGCTCCTGAAGTGTGTGGTCAGGGAATTTCGCTTCATTTTATGCCCCCCTCTACTGTTTGAATTTTAGCATAGATCACTTTTATATGAAATTAGATTTAATAATTTTAGGGCAGGTGAAAGACACACCTATCCTTGTGGCTATATCCTAAGGGCAGGCTTCTCATAATGAAAAAGAAAATCTCTGAGATTTTTCTATTTCTAGTATAAGGTAAGAAGAATTAATAGGGAAATAAGACTCCAATTCCACATGACAGAAGAAACAGTAGCAAGCAAGTTACTATTACATAAAAGCAGAACAACTTTCTAATTAGCTGGACAATAAGGCATTTTGATGACCAAGCATGGACAGTGTTCCAGCAAACCTACTATCCAACTGTGGCTGTTAGCAATTGTAACCACAGTTTGCTGGTCTCATAGTGGTGAGACTTGAGCCTGGCCAATTGTTAGAAGCTCTTCCCCCACTACTGAGGGAGTCTGGATTTAACGGTGCTGACCCTAAGGATGTCAGGATCTGAATGCTCACTCAAGTGCATTTTCCCCACTACTCTCCATCCTCTGGCACCATTTTGGCTGATTGCTCTTGGTCCTTGTCACTGGTAGTCAAATGGCACTCCAGTCCCCAGCAGGGACTAAAGTCAAGCTGAACTATGAACCTGACCCATTACCTAATGGTTATTATCATCAATGTCATTGTAAGGCTAGACCCTTCTTACTATATTTCTCTCACTGACTAATAGCCTGCTAGCTTTGATATACCACCATTACCGAGAAATCTCTGTGCTTTGCTATTGTCATATCCCCTTGGATCTAAATACTCTGAGAATGATCCCAAAGTGAGATTCCTTAATGATATAAACTATAAGTCTTATAGGAAAAGGAAGGAGTTCTAAGGTGGGAGTAGAAAGAATTCATCCTTTGTCCTAATTCATGTCTTCCGTTGCCTTCCCTTAGCTCATTGTCCTTTCTCACTGGGGTCTTCCAAGTTCTCTAGTGGCACAGCACTCGGCCTAACAGGTATGAGCTGCAAAATCATTTCCTTGGGGTGGAGCGTGGAGGCTCACGCCTATAATCATGGTACTGTGGGAGGCCGAGGCAGGTGGAGTGCTTGAGCTCAGGAGTTGGAGATCAGTCTGAAGTATGAGACCCCTGTCTCTGCTAAAAATAGAAAAATTAGCTGGGTGTAGTGGAGGGTACCTGTAGTCCCAGCTACTTGGGACACTGAGGAAAGAGAATTGCTTGAGCCCAAGAGTTTGAGGTTGCTATGAGAAATGATTCCATAGCACTCTAACTAAGGGCAACAGAGTGAGACTCTGTCTAGGGAAAAAAAAGTATACAAGTGATAGTGTCTATAGGAAGAATTTTTATCTCTGTGGAGAAAGAGCAGGTGATAGATACCAAAATACTGACCATACAAACATACCAGGCTATATTTTATTTTTCTGTTATATATAATAGCATAGAACTTTGGATCTCAAAAGAGCACTTAAATGTACTCAATCACATATTTATAGCAGAGAAACATTCTATGCAATTTCTTAGCCCTATGATGAAGGCATTTTGTCTTACTCTGGGTGACTGACCAGTCAACTTGGAAGATTTACCCTCTTCTTTTCCCAGAAACTATCACATAGGAACTCACTGCACCCACACAGAATAACTGTCTCAAGATTCAGCCACTAATGGTTTGAACCTAGAACTTATCAAGTGCTGGTTTAAGACACTTAATAATTGCAAGACATATCTACTCAATATGCTACTATCAGTTCATTTATGAGTCTCTGGATTCTATCCAAGAATCACATATTTAGAATGCAAGCCATTTGGACTATAATTATTTCAGCACTTCCTAGAAATGATTTCACTGAAGTGAGACGATAGGTTTTTCCACAAAGACTATTAAAAAATTGTCCCCTTGAACACACTTTCTAGGCATTTCATAAGTTTCAGTCAAACATATTGCCTAACACATTACTCAGTACCCTTTGTAAGAGGACTCCAGCATCCTTTTATTTAATAGAAAACAATGTCTCTCTGGATAGCTTTTTAAATTCTTGCTATGTTTTTTCAAAATAAAAAAGTAGCTATGAGAATCTATGTATTTTCCCTTTTGATTTCACTCTGGAAAAATTATGCAAATATAGTGCCCAGGGACAGTGATCACCTTATCTCAGTTTCTGGTAAGCATGTGTTCCAGTGTTTCTCAAAGTGTGCTCCACAGACCTCCTATATAAGAATCACACTGGGAGATGCTTATATATGCAGATCACTGGGGCCTTTCACAGACTTAATCAGAACCTCTGGGGATGAGACTTAGGAATCCAAGAGTGTGTAAAGCTCCCCCATTGATGCTCTAGTACACCTAAATCTGATAACCACCCACTGATCTGATAGGCAGAGGTACATCTCTTTTCTTTTTTCAAGGGAGTCTAGTTTACAGGTGTTAGGTTAGCCTTGGATCAGGATCAGTCCAATTTTTAGGTCAGAAGAATGAAGGAGAAAAGTT
>NW_003852517.1:5247902-5251020 GCF_000181295.1 Otolemur garnettii
TCCTCCAATTGTTAATTACTCTTCATTTTCCTCTCCATCCTGCAGTTCCTTTTGTGTTACCTGGTATAATCACTAGATTTTCTAATTATAAAAGTTACTGAGAATAGGTAGTTTACATGCAAGATTGGAAAGGAAAATACAAATCACTGCTCTATGAATTTTGTTACAGAATCAATTTCAATGGAAGTATAAGCTTTTGGTGAACTTAAAGAATGAAGATAGGGCAGGACATGTGGCTCAAAGAAGTAGGGTGCTGACCCTATATCCTGGAGGTGGTAGGGTCAAACCCAGCCCCGGCCAAAACTGGAAAAAAAAAAAAAAGAAGATAGATGGCTACTGACCTTCTCAAATGTTGGAAGATCCATTAGGAGTAAGTGATTTTGTAAATAAATGAGCAATTTAGCTTTTCTTTGCAGCACACAATGTAGGATTGAGCTATCCCACCCTCACCCTTTTACAGTCCAGTTGCAGAGTTACCTTGAAATTACACGTGGCCACCCTGAGGTGCAGGAAGGCCGGGAAAAGCAGGGATATCTGCCTGGGGAGATTTGACAGGCTGCCAAGCAGGATAAATTGCCTCAAAGATATCAAACTTTAAAGCTTAATTATTTTCTCATTAAGGCTCTTTTTGCAATGCAAATATTAATGCAAGTGGTTATACCTTTTATCAGCTAATGTTTTAATTCTCCATTAACACCTAAGGGACTTCTCAGCCTGAAGGCAATCATGATAGATACTCGGGGGAATAGGTTCTGCAGAGCTAGAAAGACTGAAATGGAAGAAGAGGACACTACTAGGGAAAGTAAGGTTTGGGTGTTACACAACTCCACCTTAGTGAACCGAAATGTTTGAGGTAGCTGGGAAGTGTGTAGTAAATACCATGTCAGAAAACCTTTGTCACTAATATGTAAGTCTTGATGTGAAGTTAGTTGTAGATATGAAAACAGCATGATCTATCTATCTAGCCTTTGGATAGTTACAAAGCACACTAAAAGTCATCAGGTCCATTTGAAGAAATGCTAGGTGGTCTTTTAAACTTGCTGATCCAAATGCTGATAAGCACAATAATTATCCAATTTTTCAAAAGATATCTGGGTAAGTTCTGAGCAGGAGGTCTTGGAATATCTTCAGTAAATTTCTAGGCTTTCAAATCTTCTCAGCCTTCCCTTCTCTGTGTGCTCATCTAAAATACTGTCAGTTTCTGAAAGGGTAAACCTGATTGTATCAACATCTCAGCATATCAACTACTGATGCACTTTTAATTTTCTAGTCTAAAAAACTTTGCAGTTTCAAGGTGAAAAAGTTAAGCAACTCAAATCACCCCTTTCTGACAGATGGCTTTCCCCACAGGCAAACTTAGCAGTGGATCCCAGCCAACACTGTCTGCCTTGGTGTGTTGAGGGGCAAGAGATGACAGGCAAGATATGAAGGCAGGAGAATAGGAGGCAAGAGTCCCGAAGCCAACAAGACGGAATGGAGCGGGGCACAGGGAGACCATAGAAGAAATCAAGCAAATTAGACCATGTGGAAGAATGAGCGTAGGATGAAAATGCTATCAGAATCGCAACAGCCTGAAGTAGACTCACAGATACCTCCAGAAGAGAAATCTGCCTTGTTGGCAGTCAGGATAATTTTTGGTTGAACCCACAACCAACCAAAGTAAACCTTTGCTAAAAGGCATCATTTTGTTATGAGATATAATAATCATTCTAAGAAGTGGTCACCTGCCATTCTACATAGGTGAGAATAAATAGATGAGGGTCTGATTGTAAATGTGGCTGGGTCTAGAGAAGCTTAAGACTCACCTATGTTTTCAGTGGTCATTCCTGACAATGTAGTGATAAACTTTAGTCCTCTTTAAAAGACCAAAGGCCCCAAATATGTTTATTTATTTATTTGTTATGAACTAATACCCCTGGTTCTGATAAAGTCCCAGGTGGACTAAGGGGTCTAGATTTAGGCTTAGACAGGTAATCAAAGCACTTTCTGAATATAGAGAATTTGTCCCTATGCTCAACTCTTACTACCTAGAGAACTGCTGAGTGCTATCACAGACGAGAGCTGTGGGCCACCCACCTGTGTAGGAAATGGGGGTTCTGAACACATGTTAACTGTGTTTGTGCTATGGTGGGGGCTAGTTGGACATTGGCTAGAGCATGGCTAGGTCTGATCCAACTAATTTAAAGAAGATGCAATTCCCAAACAGTCGGATGCTTGATCTTCCAATCCCTGAAACTAAGCACTGGCCATTGAGAAATCTACCCCCATTCATCAAGTAGACAGTAGGAATATTACAAAGGAACTTAAGGATGAAAGAAGAAAATAAAAGTGTTTGTGGGTGTTTAATATGTGTTCAGGATCTGTTAGATAAAGGTATATGACTGAATTTGATTTAGCAGGAACATAGAATTATTCCCTAACCTAGCTGAAATAATTTTTTTTTTTTCACTAGAGAGTGGAAGATATGAAACACACATATGTATTTAAAATAAGGTTTAGTTGAAAGAAAATTCTAAAGTCATGCCATCAAATTTAAACATAACTTTACAGATGTAATCTTTATTTTCTGGAAAAGATACCACTAACTAACTTTAACCACTTTCCAAACTACAATTCAGGACAGAGTCTCAAAATTATTTAAGTGGCAGATCCAAATACAAGAAGAAAAACATTTGATTGTGTGAATTTGGGCTTTTCCTACATTTGATTGTTAGAGTTTAATTCAGAAAAATGTGTGCAGGTACCAAAAAATCAAAGAATATTTTATGGAAAAACCTTCAATCAACAAAATTCTATTCAGTAATAACTCTTATAAATAAATATGAATAAAATATAAATAAATTCTCCCTATAAATCAGTGAAAGAAGGCCAATATTCCATTTTAGTAACAAAACTGCTAGATTCTGTTTCTAGATCAGTGTTCCCTAGCACATAATTTGAAAGCCATTTAAATAACTTCCAGAAAGATCAATCAATGCAACTATCTTCAATTCAAACAATAATTAAGAAATTTAAAGGGACAATAAAGAATGTGGTTGTTGCACAGACCGAACTTTGATAGTCATAAGTGAAAAGCCAAATAAATCAGGAGATAATTTGACACCACTTGGGGGGGGGG
>NW_003852517.1:5252175-5267337 GCF_000181295.1 Otolemur garnettii
AATAATTTCCAGAAATTATGATACCAATTACCAGTCTATTACATTTTTAGGTCTTCCGACATATCTTTCTAAAGCTGTGGCCCCCAAATGAGGAAAAATCACCTAGGGAACTCTTAAAAAGGAAGATTCTTAGACCCATCTCCAGGAGTTTTAATCTATTAGGTCTGGGATCAGTCCAGGGAATCTTCACTTTAAAACTCCAGTGGTGACTGTGATATACACACTTGCTGTCAAAGCTTCGCAGACCAGCCCAATTCACTGCTTCCTTTGCCTTGGCCTCAACAAACTGGCCACGCAGTACAGAGAGCTTTCAAAGCTCTGTCTGCCAGCATGAACTGCACTCCGTTATCTTCCATCCTGAGACTTCCTAGAGAAGAGCTTGTTGCACTTGCCGTGGAATAGTAGTTGTTCCCAGGAGAAATGCAGTAAAACTTAGAATCAGACTAGCAGTCATATACTTGCTTCTTTCTAAAAAAGCTGAAAAGGCCCCAGGCATTTCTTTTGCTTGCTGGAGAGACTGTGATCACAACCCTGTAAGGTGCACAGCACTTTGGGTTCCCAGAGCAGAGAAGAGCCATTATATGAAATCACACACAAATGCCCACAAGAAGTGAGCACGGAATACATAAGAATCAGTCTTGGAGCTCTCACATTATGTAACTAGAAATTATATTTGTGATAGTTGAAAAGTTTTCTCCTTTGAGAATAGTATTATTCCAAATTCACAATAAACCTCTTTCTCATTTTATGCTGCCTGGGAGTTCTTAAAATTGATAGACCGTAAAAGAAATGGCAAGGCATTCTCATGGGGAATGGTGGCCTAGAATAGCCATGTGGTTTAGACCTGAAACACAGAGATACGCATTTTCTTACTCCTTCTAAAATTTTTCTCTTTGCCCTGGGTCAAAGCTCAAGATTGAGATTAAATCTATTCAGCAGGGACAGAGAAAAGCAGCTACTGGGACTGAGAAGACAATCATCCTTAGGAAGGTATAGCCCCGGGAAATCAACCTTACCATCGAGGCTCCAAAGGCCCTTGGAGGTCTGAGGCAAGGTGGAGTCAAAGGCAAAAAAAATATTAGCAGTGCAGTGCTAAAATGAAAAAGAATACAAAGGCATGCCCCTGTTTAAATTGTTCCAGTATACAAGGAACTCCATCCCAAGAAGACCAAGAAGACCGATGTATATCAGGTATGTAAATATGTGTGTGTGTTGGGGGGAAGGTCTCCAACTTCCTATTCCTTTATATTTTTCTTTAACCTTAAGTTATCCTATTGTCTGACTTTCCTGGGTATGCTGTTAAAGCTTTGTGTGATTCTAAAAGAATTAAATATCTATGTGAATGAGCAGGACAGAAATAGCATCTGCATTATACAAGCCAGCAAAAGTATGGCATACACCATCCATCCTTTTGCCTCAGGATATAAAATGATCACGAGCTGGACTCAGAAACATTCCTACACCATGTAGCAGAGGGCCTTGTGAGAAAGAAGAAAGAGTTACAAACTGCTTAGCACAAGCATACAGCCTGGATTGTATAGTTTGGAGGGTGCTGATGCTAAGAGAATTAAAATGTTCATGTGTAGTTGTCATTTATATCTCAGCATTTCCCTTTTTATCTTCTTTTTTCCTCTTTTCTTAGATTTCTATTGATTTACATACTCACCTATTTTTGGTGCTCTGAAAATAAGTGAATTAGAATTAAATATAAATACAAAGATATAAAGACTTCAAGGAATGAATGAAGAAGCGATTGGATATGTAAATCCTGGGCAGGTTTGTGTGTGTGTGTGTGCGTGTGTGCGTGTGTGTGTGCGCGCCGATGGGGAAAGATGAAGAATGAAACAGATTTCCACTGTTAAAGACATGCGGTTGTCTCCATTCTCCCAAATCAAAAATACCTAAACCATTTCTCTTCATTGCTTAGACCAGCTTCAGTGATCCTCTGGGCAGCTCAGATTGCTCAAAGGCAGGAGGAAAAGCAGCCAGGGATGAGGAAGGGGAACAAGGTGGGGGAGCAGCCAGGGATGAGGATGTGGATGTGTAGAAAAGGGGAGAGGTAAAAGGAGGGAAAGAAAGCATTACTGAGGTTCCTGACACTGGAAAATGGAAAGCAGTGTTTGAATAGTCTGTGGAATAAAAATACAAAAAGTAAGAGGATTTACTTTAGTGAAAACTATGAGGACTGACAATTACATTTATGAACTTATTCTAGGAAAAGCAGTACATGTCTCACTGCTGAAGATCACTACAGTCACCTTTTAAGTACCCCACCTTGGGAAGCCATACACTGACATCAGCACTGAGTCCAGCCTTCAAAGCACTTTTGGAACTCATTTTCAGGAATAGTCATCATATTACCTTTGATGTCCTGAATATCATTACAATGTCTTCCTTTCAATAGTTTTTTTTATCTTCAGGGGAAAAAAGTCATTATGGGTATGAGGTGAGTAAGGAGGGTATTCCAATACATTTATTTGTTTATTGGGTAAAAACTCCCTCATAGACAGTGCTGTGAGAGCTGGTACATTGTTGTGATGCAAGAGCCATGAACTGATAACCAAAATTTTGAGTTCAGATTTTCCTAATTGTTACTCTATTGATGTTTACTTGGTCTGCTATGCATCTCACAGTCAGTGATTTTGACACATAATTTGACAAATTTTTGTAATGCTTTCATCAATTCTTCTTGTTACTGGCTGCTCTGACTTATCTTCTTCAGTGACACTTTCTCTTCCCTCAGAAAACATTCAATCTATTTGTACTCTGACATTTTCTGCATTATCCCCATGAACTTGGACTAACATTTCCCTGATTTCACTTCCATTCTTGTCAAGTTTAAAGAGAAGTGTACAAATGTTTGTTCATTGCTCTAATTCAAACTCCAGCATTTTTACAATGGCACACACAACGACAATAATGAATGCCATTCAGCCAGAAACCACCACACATTGACATGAACACACCTATCAGACACTGACATAACAAGGTTATGAAGGTTTACCAGGTTGTTTGTACAGTGCTGCCAATGTAAGCACATGGTGGTAAGTTTGTAAACTTAATTGTCAGATTTTGTATTTAAGAAAAAGGAAAAATGATTAGTCTGAAAGAAGATCTATGGCTCAACATTGGACAAGTCTAGAAAATAGAGGAATATATCCTAATATATGAGCTATTTCATAATTAGATTTAAAAATCTTTTGATAGGCAGTGCCTGTGGCTCAAAGGAGTAGGGTGCTGACCCCATATGCTGGAGGTGGTGGGTTCAAACCCAGCCCTGGCCAAAAATTGCAAAAAACAAACAAACAGATAAAAACCTTTTGATACAACAAAGAACTTAGAATATTTATTTTTTAACATTTCCATTTGATTTTTCTTGGTCATTCTGCCTTATCTTACTGTTTTTGTTTTATTTTATAGAATATTTGAGTCTATATAGTATATGTATAACAGAGCATTGGCATTGGATTTAAGAAACTCCAATTCATAGTTTGGAGTTTGGGAATCACTTTGGGAAAGTTATAAAAAGAATCTCCAAAATTTACTTTCCTCATCTGTAAAATAAAGTTTATAATATTAGTCTTGATGACCTCATAAGATTACTGGAGTTTCAAAAGAAGTAATACACATAAATTACCAAATACAATATATATGTAAGTAAATGTACATAGTTAAATTTAGTAGCTCTCTTATCTAAGGCCACTGGTGAGCCTCAGTTTGCTTTCCCTTTGTCCCCTCTGCAGATCACCCCAAGATAAGACCTTCCAATTAGGAATCAGTCTGTGAGACACATGCCTAAAGTAGCTGACCCCTACCCATTTGCAGGATGCCAGAGCCTCCTTGTACTCAACAAATTTTACACTCCCAGCTTCCGCCATCTCATAGGTTTATTTTTCTTTCTTGGAGCCTTTTGATAATTTTTATTGTATATTTAAATCTAATGAAGCCTTCAACATGGCCTCCAAATATTGCAAAACATCAATTTGTTTGTTTCACATAAGGAAGTTACAACATTTAGGTTTCAGCACACAGATTAGTGCAGATGGTACATGCTGTCTCTTTCTCTGGAAAGATACTCCTTTTGCTATCTGGGCCCCTTCTACTCACATTCAGGAACCAGCCCAAATGTCATCTTCTTATGAAGTCTATCCCAGCAGCTTCCCTTCTCTTGCCTCCTCTTTCTAACCCCTGCTTGAAACTATCCCTATTTCCAACACTCAAAGAATTTTGTTCATACAGTGATTATGGCCTGGATCAGGCTGTCTTGTCATCATTTGTATACATTTCTGTCTCTCTAACTATACCCTGAGGTTCATAAGCTCAGTGATCCAGACTTGTTTATCTTTATACCTCCCATTCGTTCATTGATTGGTATATTTATTTGTACATTCACCTAAATATATGACTACAAACCAGAGGCCAAGTGGTTGAGGGAGGACATAAATAAACCACCTATTTTTACCTTCATAAAGCATTCATCACACAAACATATCTATGGGTGATTATTTGATTAAGTCTAAGTTATAACTGTTCAGAGCTAAGAAGGTAAAATATCTGGCATAAAAATGTGTGAAAGAGAGATTCACCTAGTGAGGGAGGTTAAGAATGATCACCTCAAAAAAGGCCACTTGAGTTGAGATCAGAAGGATAAATATTTTTTTACCATGTAACACATAGTAGGTGCTTTGAAGAAAATGAAAGGTGGTTCTGTGATTCAATGGATAGTGCATTGGATTTCTACAAAAAGAACAAAAAATCTTCTTTGATGAAACAGATAAGTTCAATAAAATAGCTGTTACTTAGTTAAGGCTTTCTACAAACATCTGTATTTTATTATGTTAGGTAGTTCTTATGACAACCATATGAGAGAATACTGTTTTTTTACATTTCTTTATGTTAACAACTTCAAAATGGATAGATTAGGAGTGGACAGTGAGTAAAAGGTAACACAGACTACCTAGCACTGTTAGATCTAATCACCAGTTGCTCCAGTGATCTTTCTCAAATATTTTTCTCAGAAGAGATGCTATCTTTTTCCTTTCCATCAGAGGGAGCAAGCCGCATAACCTTAATCTAACATTTGAATTTATTTGTCCCAATTGCATTCTTTATCTTCACTTCCTAAATAAGATTTTCTTCATACCTCACACAATTTCTGTACTGAGATTTTTAATTGAGTGAAATATCAGAGCAGAGATTTGATAAGTGGTTGCTGTGTTTCATTTTAGCAAATGTGATGGGTTATCAAAATTGTTGCACTGTAGCCATATCTCTATAAATAGAATCTTATTACTAAAGGGTACAGAATAATTATAATATTTTCTCAATATCACCATGTGCTGTACGTGTCACATAGTAGATACTCAATAAATGGCCTCTTAACAATGAATCTAAAATAGCTTTTCTTTGACAAGTTATTGCAACTGACTATTCATTTGTGGGGTCACTTCCAGGGTTAAAGACACTGGCCAAAGGACAAAACAAAGCTCCCTAGATTACAGATGCCACCTTTGTTGTTCTGACCTCATTAACATCATTTTAAGGGTTCTTGAGCTCAATACCAAAAATAGGCCTTATGACTACATTAAGAAAAATAATAGTTCCTCTCTACATGAACACACACATGGAAGAGTGTAAATAGGTATATATTTTGAAATAACTGTCCAAAGTGTGACCTTGGATGAGCTTTGCCCTATAGTATTTTTCTACTGAAGTTTAGAAATAATATCCCTAGTGCTGTAAGCAGCGTAATGGCAGGCTGAAGGTATGCATTTATATAAAAGCAAAATACTTCCTTAATTTCCATAAACAAGTGATTTTTTTTCTTTGATTTTAATTCCTAAAGCACTGAGGAATTCCTTTCTGTTTGCAACTATAATGAGAGCTCTGTTCAGAAAATTTGTCTCTTTAGCTAATTGTTTATGTTAATCAGTCATGTGGTCATCTCCATTTTAACACCCCTACGGATCTAGATCTTTTGCATGAATTACCAGCATTGGCTCTGTAGAGGATTTCAAACGTACTCAGTAATGCCTCAAGTTCCTCATCCACTTTTGCTGAAAGAAATTGTTCTGATAAAGAAAGCTAATTATTTTTCTTTTAGGCAACAAATGATACTCATATTTGGCAATGGACTCATTAATTTTACCTTGATGGAGGTTTAATTTCCATCAGATATTTTATATCTACTGCCAAGTAATGCATTCAGACTCAAGGCCCAGTCTTCCTAAGAAATGAGTGTGTGTGAGTAGCATTTAGCTGTAAGGGAGACCGAGCAGCCAAGTGCTTTCTGCCACAGAATACGAAGTTACTGTTGATTTTGACCCTTTTCTTCCATTGATTTGATTTCTGTTGAAATTCTCAGGAGTTCATTCTCTGGATCAACACCCTCCCATAATAACTACATGCAGTAACTTCCCCCAGGCTTCTGTCTACATAATCTCTCTCTTAAGATCTCCTCATCCAGAACTTTCCAATTATTCTGTACTTTTTGTTTCAACCATGATTTTTAGTTTACCACTCTTCTGTTCCATTTTTTCCTTCAGTTATTCTTCCTTCCTCATTGTTATCATAAATATGTGAGGGAAAAACATTCTGGGATTCCATAACACTGTGTAAATCCCTCAATTATGGTTCAAAGAAGACATGGATAGTTCTGCGTTATTAGGAGAGCAATTTTAATGAACACTTTCTTCTTACAGTTCTTCCATAAGAACTGCCCACATTCCTCTCCCCCCCCTCCCTAACTCACCCCTTCTTTTCTGGAAGCATTCCAGCAATAAAGCAGAAGGAGGCAGTCTGAGAAAGGTTAGGAAAACACAAAAATATTACCGGAATAAGTAACATATTGCTCATTAAACATTTAAAATCAACAGTTGCTCGCTCGATCTGCCAATATTTTGAGAAATGCCAGTTTTACTGCTAGGTGCCACTTGGCTTCAGCTGCTTAATTCATGATTTGTGAACTGACATCCGGGATAACAAAACCGTATTCCAGTTAGAATTTTGCCATCAAGAAGAAAGCTGAAATATCACAACACAAAGCTCTCTGACTGTTTCTTCTCCTTCCTGCCTCCTTTCTTCCCTCCCACCCTCATGCCTCTGCCTTCATTCCAGAAACAAATGGATGTGTTAAAACAGGGAAATGTGTTTGCGGAAGATAAATAGTTTATCTTAAATATACTGTTGTAGTGTCAAACTGAGTCACAAATACATGTACATATTTTATTCACAGACATAACATTTCAAAACGAGTGGGTTTTTTTCTTTTTCAAACATTTGTACATGAGCGCAATGCCTATAAAAAATAAAAACAGAACAACAGAGTAGCTCAGATCTTATCAGCATTATGTGCCAATCTCATCAAAATCATGAGTGTAGAGCGTAGGGTTTGCTTCCATAAAAGGCATCACTTCCCAGGTAGCAGAAGTGGGATATCTCCGGATTTTTAACACATCTTGCCCTTTTTCCCACTGATTTCTAAATATTGTTTTATTTTCATTTTGCTGCCACAAACATGTGACATTCTGGATCAGGCTTCTTTCTAATCATATAAGCCTGTTCTTTGTGTACTTTGGCAAAAGCATTCTTTGATTAGCTGGAACATCAGGATCTGCTATTTTGGGTAGTAGGTTACAAAAACAAGAAAATGTGACTCCCATTCTTAGGTGGATCACAGGCACAGAGAGCCAAGCACACAGATGATGTCACACAGAAGCAAGTGCCGTCATAGTGTTGATCTTTTGCTATGATTCAGGATTTTAAACTGAACAGGAAAGGATGTCTTTTCCCAGGTCATTACACTGCAGTTCTCTAAGCCACAGTGGTAATGCAGCATCTGTGAGATGTGTGAGTAGCAGTGTTGATATGCAAAAATAACAATTTTCAACATGGACAGAGTCACAGTGAGATAATCAGGACTTAGAAGGGGGACCTTGGCCAGGTACAATGGCTCATACCTAGAATCTTTTCACTCTGGGAGGCTGAGGTCAGAGGATCACTTGAGCTCAGGAGTTTAAGACCTGCCTGAGTAAGAGCAAGAGCCTGTCACTATCAAAAATTGAAAAATTAGCCAGGCATTGTGGCAGGAACCTATAGTAGTCCCAGATACTCAGGAGGTTAAGGTAGGAGGATCCCTTGAACTCAGGAGTTGGAGGTTGCTGTGAGCTAAGGATGAAGCTGTAGCACTATGGTCTGGGGTAGTGGAATGAGACTCTGTTTCAAAAAAAAAAAAAAAGAAAAAGAAAAAGAAGAAGAAGAAGGCTTTCATAGAAAAGTGAGACTCTTAATGACTGCCCTGTCAAAGTGGTAATACCTAAATGTGAGGCAGACTAGATAGAAAGGGGAGCAAGGAAAGGTGATGGACGGGACTCCGCACCAAGATTATTGTCTTTGGTTGTAGGATACAACATTGTATTTGAAAAAGCATAATGATGAAGTATTTTTGTTCTGGTTAGGAAGAGTGACAGACAAGGGAGAAGTGAAAGACTACATCTGCCTCAGATATTATTAATCAAATAAAAAACTTATTTGGTACTTTGAGAACATGCTATACTAATAGAATCATAATCATGACAACAACAATGATGGCACGTGTCACTAATTCCAGAGGTGTGGATGACTTGGGAATGGACCTCCATGTGTGGCAGCTAAAAAGGATTTATTGAATAAATTAGATTTGAATTAGAATTGTGGGGTCAACTTAAGTAGTAGGGACTGATGCTTCTAAAGCCTTGGCATTTTCACCTTCTGTAAGTTGAATACATCACTCCACATCTGTAATAACCGTGTCTCAAAACTTTGATGAAAGTTATATGATAAGAAATTTATGACAGGCCTTACATAATCACTCTCATGCCTTTGGGCTACAAGTTCAGTCAAGTTTGTATCATTATTACCATTCCTTGGGCTTAGAAAGGACAAATTTTATGATCCAAGAAGTACAAGTCCAGCCAAGCAGGTAAGTGGGTTCAGATTTATTGCGAAGATATACTTATCTACCCTTCCTGTTGCCCATGACACAGATCTACAAATGTGTGCATTTAACAAAATTAATGGAAATTGTCAGTTTCAAATTACCCAAGCCATTGGATACTTGGAATATCATAAATACACAAATAAAACCAAAAGATAAAGTTCAGACTTTATATTGCTACAGAATTTCAAATTCCAACCACGTCACTGAAGCATTTGTTAGTTACTATCAGGTGGAAAAACCAACCAATTGGGGTTTTTTACGTTTATTTAAATCTTCTACTGTGCTAGTTTATATTGTCAACAATCAATACAAAGCTGACATTAGAAGGGAGGAAGAGATATGGTCATTTACTCACCCATTCAACAAATATGTCACTGTGCTCACACACAAATAAAAAAAAAAGTAGAAAAGATTGTTATGGATTTGCACATACCGCTGACCACAGATAGATACCTCAAGGGCAAACTCTAATGCTTAAGCCAGCATAAACTGGGAGAGCTGAGTAGACATCAGTGATTTCTCTGGTGACCATGTCTGTGTCACTATTCTCTGGACAAGCTGATTGATCTAAAGGGAAAAACAATTTAGGCTAGACTAATAAATCCCTCTCCTGGAAATGTGGAACTTGAATGGAGTGTCTCGCAGAATGAGATGAATTTTGTTAATGGCATCATGTTATAAAGTCCATAAACATCCCCTGATCAAGGGGTGCCTTATTTTTACCATACCATGGATGTTATTGTTCAAATTTCCTTTAAGACTATGATTTACTCTTTCAAATTTTAAAGAAATTTTCTGTGTTGCTTTATGTTAGGATTCAGTTAGTTTCTGTGTTTACAACCAAAGGACATCAGCAGAGATAAATATTTGACAGCCAACTTTTCCTCTTGAGATGCTCTTAAGAACAACTTTAATATCTCAGAGTGTCTCTGTGTAGTTTCTATTTTGATAAAGGGTTGCATTGAAAATTCTGTTTACTTACCAAAACTTCTAAACCACATGGAAAATCTAAGGTCAGGACTATAAGTAAAATCTCTTAGTAGCAAATAGAGAATATTTTTAATGTTATAAAATCAGGTGAAGGATCATGGTCAGGTTGAAGCCCAAACCTTTGAAATCACCTCTGTTAAAATACATAGTGCTTTAGGTGCTGTTCCAAGTGATGTTCTATCATCCTTGAGTTATGTGTGTTATACTTCAACCAGTAGCATTTGAATAGTCTTACCACTTATATTCCTAAATGATGCTAAAGGGGGCTGTATGCTTATGTTCAGGTAAAGAGTTACACACATAAACCATTCTTCCTGGCCAGCCTAGGCATTCTTGAAAACTTCCTTAGCACCAGTAAGTCAAATTGTCATTCCTGTACCTTCTAACACTTGAGGCCCAGCTTCAGCCTATTTGGTAAAGGAATCCATATTTGAGTATTACTTATCTACTCTGTATTTCCAACTATTCATCTCACTGGATATTGTAGAGCCATTCTGCATTGTTTTGGGCTTTGCTTTGATGTTCTGTTAATATTTCTTCTCCCCACCTAGTTAATAGTCTCACCCATTCAGTGGCCTATGAATCATGTTGCATTTATCCTGTCAATAACAGCTATGTTGTGAACCAACATCCTATTACTGCTTCTTGACGGGTTGTGTTTTTGGATTTGGTTGTTGTTTACATTCACTTGCTACTTAAATGTGGGTTCTAAAATTACACTAATTAAGCCAGATGGGAATGTGTAGTGAGTGTGTTGAATAAGATGCATTACCATAAAGAAAAATTGAAAAATATCACCTTTCCTACAGAATGCCAACTTGGATTAGAGTGATATTGGGTTATCCTAATAAATATTTATTGGTTACCACAGTAGATGCCTTAGGTACCCCGTCTAGATTCCCTTTCCAGAGAGTGCACCTGTCTCTCAACTGTTCTGAGAACTGTGCTTAGCAGCTTACATCTGTGGCCCTCTCTGGAGAATTGTTGGTGGATGGAAGCCAAGATGTCCAGAAATTCTGGGCTGGTTATAATTACTATGTTCCCAAGAGATTAATGACTGACTGATGCAGGGTTTGAAAAGCCAAGACCTTTTTTCTCAAACTCTGTAGGGCTGTTTATAATTCAGAGCCTCCCCTTCCCATGTATAAAGTGAAAGTTTCCCTGAGACAATATTCTTTTTTGGCCCTTTCCCCTCCCCTATTCCACTTGTCTCTTGCTTACAGCTTTTTCTGAGCAATACTCCTCAATAAACCACATACTATCTACACCTAAATCCCCGTCTCAAGCCATATGGTTAAGGAATCTGATCTAATACAAACACTTACTTTGTGCCAGGTATAAAACAAGGGCTAAACATTTAAATAAGATATTGTCCCTTCCTTCAAGGGCTTGAGGTTTCTTTCCTTCATAGATTTTTCCAGAGGCATTCTGGTTCAATAATTGCTGAATGATGACTGGTTTTCTAGATTCAAAATTTCCCATTTTTCTGAATCCATTTATTTTTGATATACTTTTGTTATTCACAAGCCATTTTGCTAAAAAGTTACATAATAGAATTTCTGAAAATAGTCGTATTTGAAAAGGCATAAGGGAGCATGCTTTCAAAATTGCTATTGTTAGTTTTTTTTTAGTAAAATAAATTTTTAATTACTAAACTTATCTATTTTGAAATATGAATTTGGATGTGTCACATTAAAATAAAGAAGGTAGTGCTCTACTGGGGGCTGTATTAATATCAAAGGGATTTGCTGGCAGTTTCCTTCCCTTGCCTCTCTCCCCAAGCCCTGTTCTTTTCAGGGGGCTCCTGTTTCTGGTTTGTATGGCTGTCACACTCTGGCATCAGTGCTTCCTTCCTGCTGAGTTTACCTAATTCTTGTCAAACTCAGGATTTTCTGTTTGTCTCCTTATGCCAGGGAGATAGTGAATGGCTCCATGGAAGAATTTGTGCAGTGAGAACGAAGCAAATGGACTGAATGAGAATGAGAATGAGAGGTCAATTCTTAGTCCCCTAAATTCCAAAGGCTATTTATGAGTGTCTGTAAAGTTCATGCGCAATTTCCAATAGCCAACTATTTAAAATTGCACATGAGGGCAGTGCCTGTGGCTCAAAAGGCAGTGCCTGTGCCTCAAAAGCGCTGGCCTCATATGCCAGAAGTGGTGGGTTCAAATCCATCCCTGGCCAAAACCTGCAAAAAATAAAATAAAAATAAAAATAAAATTGCACATGAATTTTATGAACATTGTTTTAATTCCTAAAATTTCTTTTTCATCAACTGCCAGTAGAAAAACATAGGCCACTGACTGGGGCTTGGAAATATCTTGATGAAACAGACGATTTTGTTACCCTGTAGTTCATTAGAACACATTTAAGTTAGAGAACAGAGAAGTGATTGAGAGGAATGCAGAGTATGAAGGGAGGGAGGGGAGAGGATAAGTGGAAAGGTAAATAAAAGAAAAAACTATTGGGAGTGGAGATTGAGAATCAACAGTAAGGTATGCAAAGGAGCTTTCTCATTGCACAGGGTAGATGCTTAGGGTAAACCTACACTTGGCCAGTGATAGTCCTCACGAAGTTGAAACAGTAGTCCTGGTGTGACTTACTTTGACAGATCCAGATCTGGGAATAGGACTGAATGTGCTGGAGAGTATGGTTTATTATTGAGGCAATAGTGTGGGTAGTGGAGACAGTGTATGCAGCTAGTATACACATAGAATCAGGGTTGGATGACCAGATACACAAGTAACCACCTAATTGGCAACTGTGGAAATCTTGGATCTGAATGTAGTGAGGGATAGTAAACCTGAATGTTCTCAATTTATTCACAATTATGGCTTCTTTTTTACACACCACAACATTAGGGTATTGTAACTTAGAAATGGAGAAAAAGAACACTACAAAAGAAGAATGAGTCAGGGTTGGGCACAAATGGTTAAAAGTATCCCACCGGGGCATACAGTGGGAGAGAAACTAACTGAGTGAATGGAGTAAAAAAATACATGAGAGGCATGACATTAATGATAAGTCCAACTGGCTGAGGGGCTCAATTTCTTAAATATTGCTTTAATAAGAAAACAACTATTACATATGATTAGGATAATTAATACTCGGCAAAAACAGCTTCTCAAAACAGAAAATGGAGTCATTGGAAAATATGGACATTAACAAATCAATGACTCCGGGAATATGATGCCCTCAATTGACTTGACAGTTAGGTGTCACAGTGATTGAATTTGATTTTTGCAAAGCTATGAGGAAAAGAGAGCACTCTATGTATATGGAAAAGATCTACATCTAATAATGGATGAATGGAGCTAATCTTCATAATAGGTAAAGAGAATGATTTTGGAGGCTGACTTAAGCAGTTTTTAAAAGGAACAGATGTTCTTAGAGAACAATCTTAAACATGAAGATGACAGGTAAGCAATACTGTCTTGAGAAGAACAAATGGTGGACATCATTTCTGATAGCTTTATGGTGGACAAAATTATAAGCAAGTAATAAAAGGCAACAGAGGGTAACTCACATAGTTGAATTTCAATAAATATAAAATAGACATGAAAGATTATAATTCAATGTAAATTCAATATGAAATTAATGTTATTGGCTTGGCAATTAGTGAAGTCTGATCATGAATGACTAGAGACATGGCGCCAGTGATCTCGCTAGTGAGGCCGGTGTAAGTTTTATCACGGTATAGAAGATGAGGATGGAGAAGGTGCAAATTTAAAGACATTGCTAATAGCAGTGAAGAGAAAATTTGTAACGAATGCCAACAAATTTACAAATGTGAGCACAAATAATTAAAACTAAGATTGATCTTGGAAAAAAATTTATGCTTTAGCAGAGGATAAAACAGCCTAACAGTCACACATATTCACTAAAAAGATGAACTTAAAAATCAGCATCAAAAAAGAGTAAGCATGAATGAATGTGAGCACACAGGTATATCCTGCACACAGCAAATGCAAGCAAAAGAGCTGTTCCATAGATGCTGAGTGTAAGGAAGCTCTCTCCAAAGGTCAGGCAAATTGATTTAAAAGATATCTGTTATTTAACAGGTGATACATAGAAAATACTAAGAACGGCTCTCACAGAAGAAAGTATATTAAACATACCAAGTTGAATTGGATATCTTTATGTCCAAAATATAAACATTTACAGAAAAGACAGGCAAAATTTTATGAGAAGGATAAATTATAAAAGCAATGCAAATTCATTCAACAAGAACTTAATTTAATGCCTGCAATGTGTGATGCAATGTGATTCACGTTGTGGGGATAAAATAGCAAAATCTTCATTTGTCTTTTCCTGGCTGTCAGTGTTTTATTCTTCTGTGGGAGAGAGACATATACACAACAAAACCTGCCATATGTTCAGGAATTTTAAGAGTAGTAAGTGTGGAAACTGTGGAAAGGACAGAGGAATGGGTAAAAGTCCAGGGTCCATTATGATTAGGAGATTATTTAAGTGCTTGGGAGAGATGATCTCAATTCCTATCTGTTTATTACAATTCCATAGTTTTTAGTTCTGAAGAAAATCTAGAAGACTAGTAGGGAAGACAGGCTACACTGATCAACAATGTGTAAGAACAGACTGAAGGAGATAATTGTAATATCAGCTAAAGTCTCAGGCGGCCTGATCAAAATCAAAGCTGGACTCATGCTGTACCCAGCAGAGGCCAAATTGGAAGGTAAATAACACTTTTTGTGGGGCAACTCTCTGTCATTTATTGAAAAACACTTTTTATTTCATTTAGATACTTTTTATCATGCAGGCTATTGGAAACAACTTGGAGGAGTAAGACTTAAGTTTAGAACCAAGAATTGTGCAGGCTGCTACCAGGGTGTGAATCAGTACCATGGAGAGCTCTCATAAGAATGCGGGCCTGAAGACAAACACGTTTGCCCTGTCATCCCAACAGCCAGAAAGAGAGCACTTGAGTTCTTAAAGCACCAAAACAGTAACGTTGGGTTTTCATTTGCAATGAGGCTTTTCTGTCCAGATAGGACTTTTCAAAGAATTGGTCTTTGGCGGAGATGTATTTCTCTAGAGCACAGATTCTTTGTGTAATTCAGAGAATCAGGAGCTCTAATGTGTGAAGGCAAGGAAAGATCAATGGAGAGAGAGAGAGGAGAGAGGGAGAGAGGGAGAGAGAGAGAGAGAGGGAAAGAGAGAGAGGGAGAGAGAGAGAGAG
>NW_003852517.1:5267455-5406633 GCF_000181295.1 Otolemur garnettii
GAGAGAGAGAGAGAGAGAGAGAGAGAGAGAGAGAGAGAGAATGAGTATCAATGTGCCCTTCCTTTGCCTTTATATCCTAATAGAAACATCCAGTGGATTGGATGGTGCCCACCCACATTGGTAAGGGCAAGTCTTCTTTACTCATTATTCAGTCTGCTGATTTAAATGCTAATCTTTCCTGGAAATGCCCTCACAGACACATTCAGAAATAATGTTTTACCAGCTATCTGGGTATACTTAGGCCCAGTCAAATTGACACATAAAATTAGCCATTAAACCAGGTACATATGTGTATCCAAACATTTATTTTCAACTTTTGCATTTATCTTGCTTATCGTCAATAGTTTACCAACTCGCACCAGACCAGTACACAGATCACACTTCCAGAAGCTGAGATGTAAATGATAATACACACCATTTGAAATTAGAACCCCCAAAGATGGTTGTAGAGAAGAAAGGTGCTACATCCAACAAATAAAATCCCTAAATTCAACTCCAAAGTTTCGATTTTTTTCTCTGAGCCTGGAAATACTGGTAGTATTTTATTCCTAGATTTTCCCTAACCAAAATTATAATTGCTGCTTTCAGTTCTGACCTTTAGTGCCTCTGGCTCATCTCGTCCTAATCCCCTTTTGAGCGGTTGTCAGAAACAAAGTGAGACAATGGAGCTGGTCGACTAGGCTAAAGCCACATTTCTAGGAACGCACTTCACCCATGACCCAAGCTGAAATGGAGCAGATGTTTCTGAGGATGAGATAGCACTTTTAGGTTAACAATGTGTAATCTTTTCTTCTGTATTTTAGAAAGTGGAAAGCACCTTTTGATAGTAAGTCAACTTTTTTGGTCAGATAGTTGAATGTTTCATTGCTGCTTATGTAAACAGAGTTTAGCAATAATGTTCTCTTGGATAAATCCGCTCAACTTTAATTATTTTTTAAAAACCATTCTCCCGTGACAGAGGCCTAATAAAAAATGCCATGCCAGCATCAGCAATAATTAACATACAAGGCATTTTATGTGTTCTTGATATTAAAACAACAGGTTTTATTTCCACCATTTTGACCTTAAAATATGGGGCAAAGGAATAGCCTACCTAAACAGTAATGGCCCTTCTTAAAAGCCCATTTCTTTTTATCAAGTTTTCAGCAAATTCAATTAGTCTCAAGTCACTCTCGATATTTTCTAATATTAAGTAAATACTCTGTGGTAAGGATGATTATGACCAGACTGTATTTAAGTGGATTTAAGTAGATTTAATTGGCTTTTAATTGGATTAAAAAGGCTTCAGCTGATATTATTTATATTGACCTCCTTCAATTCATCCTTACACTTTCTTCATCAATATAATCTATTTTCCCCTTTAGTCTTCTGTTTTTTTCTTCAAGAGTGACTATATAAGAGCAAATTTTCTTTTTTCCAATATATATTGTTTGTGTAATTCTGTTAATGTATTTATGAATATATCAGAACAATAAGAAGAGCTTGTGAGTTTTGCTTTGGAATATAAAATCAAAGTAAAGATAGATTTTAGGCTGGTTGTGGTGGCTCATGCAAATAATCCTGGCCCTCTGGGAGGCTGAGGCAGGAGGATCATGTGAGCTCAGGAGTGCGAGACCAGCTTGAGCAAGAGTGAAACCTCGTTTATACTAAAACCAGAAAAATCTAGCTGGGAATTGTGGTGGGCACCTGTAATCCCAGCTACTTGGGAGGCGGAGGCAAGAGGATCAGCTGAGCTCGAGTTTGAGGTTGCTGTGAGCTATGCTGTGTCCTGGGCACCCAGGGTAACAAAGTGAGACTCTGTCTCAAAATAATAGTAATAATGATAAAAACATATATTTTATTTTGCAGAACAGAAAAAAAAACCCCAAATTTCTGTGTATATTAAAACCACTTCACTACTCTTGATAAAATGAATGAAATACTTTAACAAGTGTCCACCATTCAATAATTTATGTCACTGAGATGTTGATCTTTTGGTTTTGGTTTACATAGAACAATTATATCAAATTAATTCATGTAGGAAGATACATATTTCAATTACATTTAATCTGCTTCTTTAGACTCTGGTCAGCTTGTCGGGTCAGGGATAGAATGTGAAATAAATATTTTCCGAAATGTGTTGTGTTTTTCAGAGTCAAAGGCAGAAGCTGTGGCCACCTGTCATTTAATGACTTCTCAATTCAGCAGGCATTTGGTGTGTATACATATCCACAGTATCTTTAGTGACAAGGAGGAGTAGGCAGAAAATAGGTAGGAATTTAGAGCAGGTGAATCACAGGATATGCTTTACCTGGATACTGTGAACATAATTACACTCAAAGGCCACACAGTGAAGCATTCATTGATATTTGTGAAGTAATAAGTACTTTGTGATATCTTTTTTGCTATTAAAACTAAAATTATAACCTATTTCATGGACAGTAAGGGCAGCCATGTCCCTCATGTCTCAATGGCTAAACAATGGACAATTTTTAGCACAGTAAAATGATACTCATCTTATCATTTGATTAGATTTATGTCAGGCATTGATGAATGAGAGAGCCCATATTTGTTCTTTCATGTTCTTACCCAAAATACACATATATGTGTGGGGATGTGTGTATAGCTATTTATATACACAATTTTGTTGATTTAGGAAGCAGCATAAAAGTCGTTTTTCCAATTTATTCTCATAAACCTTGAAATACTACAGCAGGACTTAAAAGAAGTAAAAGTTCTACATGTCAATTAATTATTTTGTCATTAACATAACTGTAGTAAAAGTGTCTTCTCTTTATACATGCCTATTTATCTTCCTATAACCACTCCAGGACTTTTTGTTGCCTCTAATCCCATCTGTTCCCAAACTTAGCTTTTATTCAGAAGGTAGCTGTTAACTTACCTCTTTAACATCTCTCTGCTACTCTACCCAGCATCTGACCTCACACTACACTCAGTGTCTGCTGGTATAAATCATTCCTTCTGTTGTTCTGAGTTCTAGTTCTTCCTGTTTTCACTCTCAAGTCAGCACCTTCCAATACGTTTGAGAAGTGAGGAATGTACTCAAACTGATCCAATCCCTTCCAATGTGTGGTCCACTGTTTCTCTCAGAATCAGGCTTCCATGCCTCCTGTTTGGTCTCTTGAAGCTCACAACCCTTTTTTATTGGTGCTTTGAAAATTTCAAAAAAAGAATGCATTGGTTGAACAAACTTCTATTTCTTTAGCTTTCCTTCTCTCTCTACCACCCTGATCTCAGACTTTTTGAAGTGTGGTAAGTGTAGAGGAAAGTCAAGTATATGGCAAAACTGGGTGGCTGAAATTACTTAGAGTAGAATTCTTTTCTATTCTACATCTGTGGCTAGAAGAAGTGAATTCTGAGAGGGAAGAAAATACCCACCCTATACCAGCCTTCTCAGTGCTAAAGATCTTTGTCTTTCTTAGAGCTGGCCTCTTCCATCACACAGAGAGAATAGATGGAGAAAGAAAGGGCAATAAAGTAGGCCCAGGCCTTGTTTATATCCTGTTGAGACTCCTGTTTCACTCCCCCTAAAGCACTCTCACAGAACGCAGGTTACAGTTGGAAAGGGAGATAGGGTCCTTGTCATCTGCTCTGAGTGTGCCAGCTGGGACTGAGACGCTAAGCCCAAGGATTGGTAAGGTTCCCTGTATTGAAGAACTGAGATGCATTTAGCTGCCATTCTACTTAGGGAAAATTTTACTCTTTTAGAATTAAATGGAAAATCTCAGGTTGAATATCTGTATAATCTAAATGTGCTTAATGTCAAATGCTATACAAGGGAATTTTCAGAGTCCCATGCATTTCTAAGAGTGAGTGCATTGGTTACATTTGCCTGTGTGTGAAGAGGCAACTAAAAAAAATGAAACTTGAATTCAGGTGCTCAAACCACGGTTATATTTAGGAACAGCCTAAGAACATGAGAGGGAATCAAACTTTATTTATTTATTTAGAGACGGAGTCTCATTCTGTCACCCTGTGTAGCATGCATGGCATCACAGCTCACAGCAATCTCTTGGGCTCTGATGATCCTCTTGCCTTAGTCTCCTAAGTAGTTGGGACTATAGGCACCTGCCATAATGCCCACCTAGTTTTTCTATTTTTAGTAGAGATTGGGTCTTGCTCTTACTAGGGCTGGTCTCAAACTCCTGAGCTCAAGCAATCTACCTGCCTTGGCCTCCTAGAGTGCTAGGATTATAGGCATGAGCCACTGCACCTGGTTAGGAATCAAACTTCAGAGTTTAGGGGAAAATCAAAGTCCAGGCAAAACTGGTATTTCTAATATGAACAGGTCACTGGATTACATGTCAGAAGGACTGGTCTTCAGTCCTGCTTTGTTCCCTCTTTAGGTATAACTTGCAAATGGAAAAGGTGGCATTGGAATATCAATAGAATGGTCTTAGGGAAAACTGGTAATGACTTTAGATATTAATTCATGTATTTTATAACTCTATATGGTAACTCTATTAGAATAGTTTGCTTCCTTATTATATCTTACTGTATGGTACCAGTAATTCTGTTTAGGCTCTTCTACCAGGCTATTGCTTATGAGTCTGAGAAACTGAACACCACTCAGAAAACCCTGTCTGAGATTCCATCACTACTAAAACAATGTGAAAAACATACAGATCATATCAAGGGCATCTTACATTGCATTTAAATATAGTTACAGTGGAAGAGATAATTTTAGTTACTCCCTGAGAACTGCCAGGAACATATTCTTTGCATCTCTCCCATTTGTTATTGTTTGTAGACACAGTGCATACCTAACACTTGTTTTATGTAAACAAATAAAAATCTCAATAAACAATGCATCCCTTCACACTCCCTAGCAGTAAACCTCAATTTTAATGAGATTTGGGTTGAATACAGCAATTCTGATTTCTTTTCAAGTTGGCTAAAATAAGATTCTACCTGAATTCCTAAATCTCAAAAGTATTTGTAGCTCTCTATACCGGCTCAATAGAGAAAATGTTGATGTATTATCTGTGGGACACTGCACAAACAAGTCCCTGAACTTGTGGAGAGGGTATTGGAGCATCAACCAACTAAAATTATCAACAACCTAACAGATAGTCAAATAATCATACAACATTTTGTCATTTAATAGTCATACATGATAATCTAACAAGGACAGTTTACTTGTCTATATCTAAATGGTCTATAAAATAACTATCCCTCATGATTTGGGTTAGCCATCTCTTCCAGAGTACATTAATAATTTAGGATGAGGATATTCCTCACTTTTCCAATCAAGAATAAGATGTTCTCACATCCAGTGAAGGTTTAATCTAAATGGCGAGGGAAGTTTGCCTCTAAGTCCTCGCAATTCTTATCTACTCTTTCTACTCCATGTTTCCAAAGCAAATCTTCTCCTACTCATCACTGCTTAAGGTCTTCACATGTCTCTCTTTTATCTTTGCAAGAAACCAAAACAATGGAAATGAGACCTCAGTAAAAGATGTAGCCAGTAAGCCTTCAGTATTCCTATGTAGATGACAGTTGAGATTCGTGTTGCATCATCCCAGAAGTGCTTGTATATGGCAAGAGTTTCACACACCCAAGTGGTGAATATCTAGTGATGAAAGCTGCATCAGTCTCAGACCCCAAATGGAGACCTATTTAACCTATTTATTTAGTTTTTCTGAAACAGAGTCTCACTATGTTGCCCTCCGTAAAGTGCTGTGGCATCACAGCTCACAACAACCTCAAACTCTTGTGCTTAAGCAATTCTCTTGCCTCAGCCTCCTGAGTAGCTGGGACTACAGGTTCCCACCACAATGCCCAGCTATTTTGTTGTTGTTGTTGTTGTTGTTGTTTAGTTATCATTGATGTTTGGCAGTTAGGCCTGGGCCAGGTTTGAACCCGCCACCCCAGGTATACGTGGCCAGCACCCTAGCTGCTGAGTTACAGGTGCCAAGTCCCTTTAACCTCTTTAACTAATGTGTTGGAAGACACATATATGACAAGAATTGGTTCTAGGTGTACACAGATATTGAGCTTCTTAGCCCTTAGAAGATCTATACAATTTGTCCCTCATCATGAGCAGTTCATTCCAATATGCTGTAAATACATTATTTTCCATGTGTGCTTTGATGGGAAAAAAGTGTTTGAGATGCTTCTCCAGGAAGAAGTAGACATTTTGGATGGGAAGGAGCTAGTTTCATTACAACATAAATTATACCACAAGTATGCGCTCTGTGCATTTTGTTCACCCAACCCCACTTTTATCTAATGAGACAGTCAGTTGTTCATGGAGAAAAGACTGGATAGCAGAGAGGCAGATTTACTGGATACTTAATTGTCATACCATGATGGCAAGAATGGCCCTTTCCATTCATCCACATACTGCCATGGAACTTTGTTAGCCACTCCCACTTCAGACTCTAGGCTAAGCCTGTGTGATTGGCTGTAATCATAGACATGTAAGTAAATGTGATATAAGCAGAGGCTTAAAATGGAATTTCACCTTGGACTTTGTTCTGCTCCTGCTTGCTGCTACCATAATCAGAAGAAATATGCATGGGTTGACCAGATGAAAGACAAAAAAATGAGAAGAAGAGCTGAGCTATCCCTAGTCAAAAGCCTCTCTAGATCAGTTGACCCCTGGAAACAGAAGAGTGATATCATCCAAGATCTGCAGAGTCACCTGGCCAACTACTAGTGCTAGCATGTGAACAAAATATGCTCACTGTTGGATATCAATTAATTTTTTGTAGTTGTTTGTTACATGGCAGGGTTCTAATAACAGATGATGGATAGTCTAATGAAGCTTATGCCAAGGTCTCTTTCCAAACCCTTAAGAGAGACCCTAACTATTGTTTTAATTTGGTCCAATATTTTGTAAAATTTGCAAAAATATGACATTTTAATCATAATGGATTATAACTATTGCCTACTTCCATCTCTCTTCTATCATACTTCTCTTAGTAATAGGTGGGATTTTAGTTGCATCAATCATCTTGGGAATCTTGCTAAAGGGCATTTGAGTAACTCAAATTGTTGCCTATAGTTAGGCTGTATAAGATATGATTATGAAGTTCACAGTTTGATTCCTTGAATAGGTAAGTTATTGTTAGCACCCCCGTGTAGGAATGCACTTACGTTCCACTGTGCTGTCTTACTTCACATTGGAGGGACAAAGGTGGTAATACGATATGAACATAGATGACATAGTACCAGAACTATGTGACTAATAGATGACAAAGTTTGAAATGTACAAAGACAGAAGATGATCACTAGAAAAATTGTGCCAAACATCAGACCCATAACATTTAAGCAAAGTGATTTGAACACTTGGAAAAACTATTTGGCAGAATCTCCAAAAGCAGAATGTTTGCCTATTTTAGGATCCAGCAGTCCTACTCTCACAAATATAACCAAGAGAAATGCATTCATATGTTCATTAAATGACGTGTATGAGATTGTTCTCAGCAGTACTGTCTATAATAGCCTCAAATTAGAAACCATACAATGTCTATAATTAGTAGGATAGATTTAAGAATTGTGGTATATTTACACATTGGAGAACTCTACAGTGTCAGAATAAACTATTTAAACTATGTGTTCATCACAAACACAAATTGAGTAAAAGAAGCCAGACATGAAAGGGAGTACTATAGCTGTGCTTCCGGTAATTTAAAGTATAAGGGAAACAAATGGTGAATACTCTTGTGGGGGGCAAAGACTGGTAAAAGGCATGCTGGGGGCCTCTAGAGTGCTAGCAGTGTTGTTTTTCTTGGTCTGGATGCCAGTTTCATGGATGTACATTTGTGAAAGCTCATTGAGCCATGCAGTTATGACATGGACACTTTTGGGTACACATATACTTCAACAAAATATTTGAAAAATTATAAACAAAAGACTCTGCTATTGTTAAAATGGAAAAACTTTCCCTTCAGGGGAAAGAGGACTTGGTGAAATAGTATACATAATTATGAACATTATATGCATTAATTATATGTTATATATAACAATGTATATTATGTTTCATTTAAACTTCATGAAATAACATTTATTACTATCTATTTTTTAGGGCATAATTCTGTCACAGTACCACACACATTGAGTATGTTAGTATGTGAATTTCTTTGTGAAATCTCACTATATCACTCAATCAAGAAATAAATAAATTTATTGTCAGCATTATATAAAATATATAAAATCAACAAGGACAAATAACTCTTAATTTGCTACCAGAATCATAACACTGACAACAGACCAGTTAATGTGTATTGTCAACTCAAAGAATATGTAAGAGTAGTCACTGTACAAGAAAACCTGAAATGTCCTTAGATCTTAGAGTTCATAGACAAAAAAACAAATAAATAAACTCAGTGGAGATTTCTTTTTTCCCAAATTGACAATAATCCTAAGCAGTTGTATAAGGTTGCCCAGAAGATTTAAGAAAATAAAAGGATTTTCATACTGAAACACAGGACACAAGTTTTTATCAATCACAGCAGAGGAACATTTAGTTGTCCTTTTATTTGCACTACAGAAAATATAAAACAAAAAGTAGTCTTATGAAGAAACAATTGAAATATACTCAACTCCCTCCCCCCAAGAGTAGGGCTAAAATAGGTATATAACAAGGAATTAATTCATAAAATGATAATCTCTTCATTTTATGTATATGGGTATGTACCAGTTTTCAAAGTTTATAATTTATTACTACTTTTATTTTTAATCTAAATAAAAGTTGACTTTTATTTCCAAATCATATCCTTTTTTTCAAGAGGACACTCAAATTATAGATGTTTTATGCCTTGTAGAACCTGGATGCCCAAGCTGAGAACTACAATGTATTCTCCTAGTCCCAAGTGCAAGGAGGTCTTCTGGAAGGGAGGCTGTCATCAATTCTAATCCCTTTCCACCTTCCATCCTTTCTGACGCTATAGGCCAGGCTTTCTTCTCTCCTTCTATACTTGCATTTTCTCCCTTTTCTCCTTGTTATCTTTTACTTAGAGTTTAGACAGTCCCATTCTGCAGTGATTTGGAATAAGAAAAATATGCATGAATGACTTGTCCAATTGGACCAATTCATGATGGTTCAAGAATTTTAGACCATCTCTCTTCTAATCTAATCGAACAAACATTTATAATGTACCTACTTTCATCCAGGACCGTCTTGCCCAGGATGTGTGATTCATCCAGTAGAGCTCTAAAATTTCCTTCAAACCTACATTTACTTGCCTCTGGCTGCGGTCCATACCCTAAAAGTCCCTTCTGCTCTCATTTCTGTCCTTATTTACATGCAGTATCCAAAGGCAAAACAAGAAGCTAGAAAATTTAGTATGTGCTGACCATACTGAATTTGTCCAAGACCCTCTGGATGAAGGAACATCCTTTTATTCAATATTATATGAGCGAAAGGGGGAAAATGTGCTCTATGTGCCAAAATGTATATGTACAGAAATTACAACAAGGTAAAAAAGTACGGGGCTTCTGTCGGAGACCACATTATTCAAAAATATCATCTTCTGAGTTAGGACCACTAACTCAGATTTAATGCACTGTTCATGAAAAATGAAAAACATTGCTACATATTTTTTCTACAAGGTTTTCAGAATAAAGTCTCAAGCCACCAAGAGAAGAATTAATTTGCCTGTAATGAAACTGACACCCAGGAAAAATTTAAAATCAATCTCCTGCTTAAAAGCAGAACAACTCTGATGTTGGCTCCATATTTTCTCTCTGTTCCCACTGTTAGCTTGTTACCAGTGAACACATATTATGCATATTACCCACAAATCTCTCCTTTATTTAAATTAAAAAGGAAACACCATGTTTTTAATCAATCTATTTGCACTTGGCTGTCAAAACTCACAAAGACTCTTTGATTTCCTTTCATTATTCTCAAGGGAACCAAATGCAGATGAATAGAAATGAGAATGAAAAGGAGGTGGCAGTTAAGGGTTAATGCACCTTGTTAAATTCAGACACATTTTTTAAAAGTAAGTGTATATTTAGGCTTATAAAAAAATATTCATGCTATATGTGCTTCCTTGCCATTGATAGTTACTGAAATCATCATGTATAAATACAGCTTTTGTTCCATGACTATCAGGTAGTTCTTCTGCGTTTCTTGTTATACTATGTTCCAAACCACAGCTTGTGTCTCTTGACTGCGAATGACAGTCCTCAGAGGCTGGGGAGGAACAGCACTAAGGACTTCAGGGAAGAGTCATTTCTGTGTTGTTGGTCAAAGCTCTTCTATCTAGTCAAGAGAACAAATGCTAATCAAGGTTCCAACAGACAGGGTCATATGACCCCTATAAAATATTGGGTAGAGGGAGCAAATGTCCCCACAGGGATCACAGAACCTCTGCTGGTTACACAAATTGGCTGATCTTAGAACTTCCTGAGTGTGGTTTCACAAAAATATAGGGTGCTCAGCTAAATTTAAATTTCAGGTAAATGAGAAAGAAGTTTCACTATAAGAACCCTTTTCTGCAAGTGCAAGAGGAGAAATATTTCTTTGAATGGATCTATGGAATGTGGAAGGAGTCCAGTGAGAAGGATATGGGTGTTCAATGCAAGAAGAATATATGAAGAATTTGTAATCTCCTGTCAGTGTATTTGTTCTAGGCAGAATACAAAATGTATCTGAAAGACCATATTTATCCAGAACTCTTTGGAAATGATTTATTCTGAAGAGTCCAGTGTTGTGTTTGTTTGTTTTTAATGGCTGAGGGGTTACCTCTTTAAGCAGTAAGGCCTTTACATCTTAACTTCTTGGGACGGAAATCTTTTTTAAATGTGTTATACCTATATTTTTGTCATTTCTAAAAGAAAACATTGCTATTAAATCAATATGTTTTGAAAAACCAGGGTCAGTATTATAAGCATCTATTGTTGTAAAACACTGATATCATTAAAATTCATTGCAGGATCTCTTGGGCTATTTACCCTTTCACTGACTGAGTCTTAAGATTTGCATCTGTTTTTAATGTTTTCCTATCTTCTCTCTGGTCAGGCGATTAACTGTTACTTTTACTCCTTCTAATTTTCCTAAAATTCTTTGTCCCTTGGATTTGCTTCTTATCTGCTAAGGTTTAAAAATAAAACTGTAAAGCATTAATTCCAGTTCTTATGGCTATTTGGAAATTTAAGACAAATAGCCTTATATTAAGGTACTAACAGGGTTTCTTATGAAAAAAGTGCATTTGTAGCTAAACGTAATGGTCTTGAGCTGTCAAAATAGTTGTCACATAAGTGTTATACTGAAATCAACTGCTACCTAGTTGCAGGTAGTTATAGTTGTAAGGTGGTCAATCCCCACGTAGATAAGTAAGGTATAATTTACTCCATCAGGATATACAAAGTGGTCCCTAGGAGAAAAATTATTATACAAATAGAAGAAAATGGGATTAGTAGCTGCTAGGCAGGTGGCCCTAGGTCAGAGAGACAGTAGACACCGTGGCTGCCCTGCCCTGTCATAAACAGTGCACTGAGACATCATCTGGTCTGCCTCTCACTGGCTTATATGACCTTGACCTTGGACCATTCATTTAATCACTTGTCCCTTGATTTTTCTTCTCATTTGTAAAATAGCATGTATAATCAATACTACTTTTGGGAAATGAGGAAAATCTCTGCTGTTCTCCTCATTCATCCAAACTGGTGACATGGGATGCAGTTCTCACTATTTTTCCACGAGGCCCATAGCTCCATAGCCTCACGAGAAGATTAACACGGTAGAACAAAGGCCCCATTTTTTTATGGTCATGATTTTCAAGTGTCAGATTTCTATACATTGAACATGGGTTTCTAAGTTCCATTGTCTCCCTGGCATTTCTGTAGCAGTGTACTCTTAAGAAATGCATTCTAAACGAGTCCTGCTTTTGGAATTGGACCTCCATGTCCACTTTACTCACATTCTTTGCCTCTGCCACTAGTGGGGACATACAGACATAGACATTCAGATGTCCAGGGTAGGATGGGGAAGGCATAAGAAGTCTCAAGGACTCCAAGCCTAAGCTTCCCACTGATGTCCTTGTTAGAGAAACTCTGAGCAGGTTCGAGTTAGGCTATGGTGTGTGTTTGTGTATCTGTGTGTGCCAAGGGCGGAGGGAGTTTTTCTAAGATGCTCATCCATCTATCAGTAAAGCTAATCATTTGCCTGCTCATTTGACTAGGGTTGTCACAGCACGTGATTTTCTCTATGGCAAACTTGGAGGGAGAAAGGCAGAACAGTGTGAATCTCACTAAACTCCACCCCCAAATCTTATTACTCGTAGAGGATTATGGTGATTACATGACAATAAAACAAAACAAAAAAACCCCCTTGACCCACAGAAGGCCCTTAGCTATTTTGTTATTTACCCCTTCTCTTCATGCAGAAGAGAGAGTAGGAACTGAGTGGAGGGATATGGAAGGGTAAAAGTGGCAATCAGAGCATAATAAATCACACCTAATAGGGAAGTGGGAAGGAATAACCAATGAATGATTGTAAAGTCTTTGGGGAAGATAGAGTCTATAGAAATGCAAAATAATAATATCAGGGAAGTAGAGATGTCAGTTGAATATAAAGAAGATGGCTTTTATTCCCATACAAATATCTTGGTCACAATCAGCAACAGTGAAGAAGAAAACAGAAGGAAGGGTATATGACAGTTTAATGGTGTTTTGTTAAAAATAGAACATGTTTTAAGAGTGTCTGGACTTTCTTTAAGATGAAAAGATGAGCACTGACTCACTGCCTGCTAGAATAGAGTCAGGAGTGCTTCTGGGAAAAATCACTGGCTTTCCCACCTCCAATTTCCTATGTTCATTAAAGCGGAGGGCAAATTTGGTGTGTAAGAGGAGCGACATCAGGAAGCCATCCTGGCAGGCAAAATGCCACTTCATGTGGGATCGTTTGTGAGCTCTGGCCAGCTCAGCCTTCTGCTCTGAATTCAAATCTCCAGATCTGAAGTGCTGGTCCATCACATCCCTCCCAAAGATGTCCCAGGGGGTTAGATAAGCTCAGGAAGATCACCACTTTAAGGACTTATATTCAGGAACTTGGGACAAGGGAGGACTCTTGGCTCTTTCTCTCTGAGTGTAAAAGGTTTAGTTTTTCCCAAATATTTTGGATAGTAAAAAATACTATGCAAAAAAAAATAGATTTTACACTAAAATAAGCTTGGGAAACACCGAATTTTAAAAATTAACATGTTATTTTTTAGCTATAGGGATTTCCAAACCCTTTAATGTGTTACTATGTACTGCAATTTCCAGAGGATAAAAGCAGTGTGGTCCCCAAATTTATTGGACTATGAAACTTTTTTCCAAGGTGCTTAACAGAGCAAGCCATAAGGCACACTTTGGGAAATGCTCTTCTGAGATCATCTACAGATTTTTCTTTTTGCCTTGGTCTGCCTAAGGATTTTCTAGAAAGAAATGAATCTCTGTAAGATCCAAGAAAGTAGATTGGAGGATTCAGTTGAGATCTGAATAAGCTATTTAAATTGCCTCTCAGACCATTTTAGCAAGAACATATGGATTTTTAAAAATTTGTCTCAGGGTCTGCATGCAGGTAAATACACACAGACCCTCAAACTAGTTCACTTTGAACTTAGCAAGATAGAATTAGATTGAGACTTAACCTAGTACTCAGCCAATCATCCACCCTCCCTGGCTGTGCCTGAACCAGGCAGATCTCAATTGGTAAAAAGCTCAAAGACAGGGCATGGGGACATGGTTCTTCCGTGCTTGAAGACTGTAGGAATCTCCAGTGGTGATCACCTCACTAAACTGCCATGAAGGAAGTTAGAGCGAGACAAGGGAGGAACCAGTGGATGGGAAATTCTCTTTGGCCACTCTATGCACAATTAAAGTCTGGGCTGCAGGGGCCAAGGGGCTGTCAGGTGATGGTCATTTGAAGCCATGTGTCAGTGCCTACAGCCATGGGTGTCTCAGGTGGCACCACAGTATAAATACAGACAAATCAGTTCAGAGTCCAGAACCCAAAGGGAAGAATTGTACTGAAATTGGGGGAAAGTATAAAGAAGACTCATTTTAATATGTTAAACACACACTTACAACCAAGGCAGCCAATCTGAAACAGAAGGAGATGTATTCAGAGTACAAAGAATAGCATTTTTAGCTAGCTCGGCTTCCTTTTAAACAGTTTCTCTGAACAGTGAGGGCTTTCTGAGAAAAGCATTTATGTAGGTACAAAGCATGTGTCTCTGTGGCAGCGGAAGTCCTTATTTGCATCAGATTTTCTTTAACACCTGTTTGTTTCAGAGGGCACTGCCTTCCTAGGAAATCCTCCAGAAAGGAATCACATAAAGAAGGTATGCTTTACTTTGGAAAGCAGAGGCAGGGCAGAGTATTCACAATTCCTATAAATCACGGAGTCTACTTTTCTCAGTGAATAAGAGAAAGGTACTTTAAAAAAGAAAGTATTATTTTGAGAGCTGTGATTACCCTCGTATGCATAACTGCCTGATGCCCATTTTTAAACTATGTCCTTGGAACACAAAGAGTATTCAATAAAAGGTGTAGACTTCACTCTGCCAATAACTCAAGCCTGCACATCCACTAAATCTCACATGTCAGATTACCGTGAAATCTAAATGTGATGCTTTTATTCTGTTGATTAGAATGATTTTGTATCCATCTCTAAACATAGTCCAAACATCAACTTTGCACAGTCAGCAAGAATCTAGATTCTTAAATATCTTTAGAAGGGGACATGGCATCTGGCTCCACTTTAAATTGTGCTTACAGTTGACAACAGAATTCTCTAAAAATGGCACCAGAGTCTATATTTGTTCACTTCTAATTTATTTCAGAGGGACAGACCTAGTTTCCAAAGATGATCTTCCTGATGACCGTTAGGAATGACCTGCTTTCTTAAGATGTGGAGGTGAAAAGAAGACAAATGGCCTAAACGAATCATAATCCTTTATGTCCTCACAGTGGTGCTCTAAGCATGATAAATAACTTGTATGCAGAATATACTTAACTATTTACTCTTAGGGTATGACTTACCTTGTCATCCTAAGCTCAGCTGATTAGAGAATTTGGGGTGTGGGTTCTGACCTTAAAGATGCTACTTTATAAGCCCAAATTCTACAGATGAGGAAACTGAGACAAGACAAAAATAAGAGCTTCATTCCCCTAAGCTTAGCTTGTTGTTTGATATCAAAGCCAGCTTTTCCCATAAACGCCAAACCTAGGCCTTGAGTACCATCTCCCTTTGTTAATGTTCTACATCATGATAGTGAGAAGGGTAAATGAGCAGTTGGTTAACAACCAAAAGGGAACGTGTTGGTTGCCCCATTTATTTGATTCCTGTATCTTGTCTTTAGCATTAAGGAAAAAGTTGAAAATGAAATAACAACAGAGAATTGGAGAAAAACATCTTCTTTTAGGTGGCTTCCTAGACACACACAGCAGATCCTGCATCAGTATGGAACCAGTTGATTTGGGCGTATGGCCATAGATCTTCGAGTTCAAAATGTCTGAAGCAGTATAAACCATTTTCTTATGTATTTAGAAATATTCTTCTTTGCTGGGATTTTTACTTTCTTCTCACTCAATTTTGACAACACAAAGCCCAATTTCCGTTTCCTCCATTCCCACATATTCTTCCTGCCCTTCCTATATTCAACTCTGCTTTAGTTGTGAGTAACAGGTTCCTGCATACAAGCTTAGTAAGAGGAACTAAAGCCACGGGAGTATGTTTATGGATATGATTTCTGCTCTAAGCTGCTCTGGACAAGGCTTTGGAGGTTCTGCCCCTGGATTAAAGGCTCAACTACAACTTGAACTTTACCTTAAAGATGCACACGATGTAACCTAATCATCTGTACCCAAATATTAATCTGAAACACAAAATACATAAATAAAATTAAAAAACAAATGAAAAGAAACATTTTGGGTCTGAGAGTCTGAGTATAACCTGTCAGTAATAGCGGCCAAGAACAACTCACATAATCACTGCTTTTTGCCAAGTTAGTAGCAAAATACACGAGAGGAGGGCATGTGAGAAGGTAATAAGTATAATAATACATTTTTGTGGGTTTCAAAGAGTGTCCTTGACTGCCCTCTCTTCTCATCCTCCCTATTTTTCTTGGGCTGCAATTACACCCTTGATGTCAATGCCTCCCAGAATAGTGTTTCAAGGCCATGTCTCTTTGCTTAGCTGCAGATACCTATTTTCAACTTTCTCCCACATGTATTAACCTGGATGACACACTATTTCAAAGGAAACACGTTAAAACCCAACTTTCATTCCTCCATACCAGTTTATCTCCCTGAATTTCTTATCTCAAAGTACAGCACTGACATCCACTCAATAACCCAACTCAGAAGATTGGTAACCCATGCTAGATTTCTAATTGCTGTATCTAATGTCTAATTAATTGCCAAATAAAATCTTCTAAATAGCACTCCACTACATCCTCTTCCTTTACCGATTATCATGGTTTTAGTTCAATACCTTGTCTCATAGAGGTAACTAAATTTAATTCCTAAGCATATATGATGTATATGCATATATAAAATATCATACTTCATAAGTGGAAATTACCAATTCTCTTAAACATATGCATATATGGATTGTTCACAAAAATTGGCCACATTCAGGAATAAAAAAGGAAATCTTAATAAACAGAGTTGGTATCTACAGACTATAATTTCTGGTAAACAATGCAATTTAAATTAGAAATCTGTATCAACATTGAACTAGAAAATAAAAGCTGTTCATTTAGAAACTCTAAAAACTCAAGGGCAACAGAAACAAATCATAATAAAGTAAGAATGAGGAATAATAAAGTAACTACAGATAAACTCTTGTGGGTTTTAGTTAGAGCAGTTGTTAGTGGGTAGTCTATAACATTAAATGTTCGTGTCATTAAGAAGTAAAAGTCAAAAATTAATGAGCCCAGCATGCATTTTTAGAAGTTACAAAAAGGACAGATTGCTAGAAATACATAATATTGTTATGTTATTATTATCCTAAATAAACTCATTGAAAATAGGGATGAAGTGATAATAGAGATAAGAGATTACATTTTTGGAAAAGAGAACAAGAGAAAACAATCAATAGAAAAATCAACAATATTGAAAGTTTATTCTTTAAAAAGATTAAAAATTATATGTCAGTTTAATTAAGTCCCATTTGTTTATTTTTGTTGTTGAAATTGCCACGGCAGGCAGTCTTCTTTAAAAAGTCTTTCCCCATGCCTATATCTTCCAGTCTTTCCTATGTGTTCTTTGAAGATTTTTATCATTTCATGCCTTAAATTAAAGTCTTTTATCCATCTTGAATCAATTTTTGTGAGTGGAGAAAGGTGCGAGTCCAGTTTTAGTCTTTTATATGTGGATATCCAGTTCTCCCAGCACCATTTATTGAATAGGGATTCTTTCCCCCAGTGTATATTCTTGTTTGGTTTACCAAAAGATTAGGTGGCTATCAGATGTCAGTTTCATTTCCTGGTTTTCTATTCAATTCCAAATGTCTACATCTCTATTTTTGTGCTAGTACCCTGCTGTTTTGACCACTACAGTGTTGTAGTACAGCCTAAAACCGGTATCCTCAAACTACGGCCTGTGGGCCACATGCAGCCCACCTAGGACATTAATCTGGCCACCGCTGCCTGTCATGCTTAGCAGCTGACTTGTCCCGGGGCCCGCAGTCCGGTCCTCCAACGGTCTGAGGGACAGTGAACTGGCTCCCTGTTTAAAAAGTTTGAAGACCCCTGGTAAAACCTGGCATGCTAATGTCTCCAGCTTTGTTTTTATTAGTAAGAACTGCCTTAGCTTATACGGGTTTTTTTTTTTGGTTCCATACAACATGAAGAATTATTTTTTCCAAGTCTTAAAAGTGTGATGTTAGTATTTTAATAGGAATGGCATTGAATCTGTAGTTTGCTTTGGGAAGTATAGACATTTTAACAATGTTGATTATTCCCAGCCATGAGTATGGTATAGCCCTCCATTTGTTAATATCCTCTACTATTTCTTTTCTTAGGGTATCATAATTTTCTTTATAGAGGTCCTTCACCTCCTGTATTTGTTAGGTATATTCCCTAGGTAATTCATTTTCTTTGAAGCTATGGTTAAGGGAGATGTGTCCCTGATTAGCCTCTCATCTTGGCTGTTATTGGCGTATACAAAGGCTACTGACTCATGCTTCTATACAGCTAAGGAGACAACAACCAAAGCAAATAGACAACCTACACAATGGGAAAGGATATTTGCATATTTTGAATCAGACAAAAGCTTGATAACTAGACTCTATACAGAACTTAAATTAACCCACATGAAAAAAGCTAACAATCCCACATATCAATGGGCAAGAGAGATGAATAGAAACTTCTCTAAAGAAGACAGATGAATGTCTAGCAAACATATGAAAAAATGCTCATCATCCCTAATTATTAGAGAAATGCAAATCAAAACCACCTTGAGATATCATCTAACCTCAGCGATAATGGCCCATATCACAAAAATCTCAAAACTGCAGATGCTGGCATGGATGTGGAGTGAAAGGAACACTTTTACACTGTTGGTGGGACAGCAAACTAATACAACCTTTTTGGAAGGAAGTATGGAGAACCTTTAAAGAACTCAAGATAGACCTCCCATTTGATCCTATAATCCCATTACTGGGCATCTGTCTACCCAGAAGAAAAATATTCCTTTTACCATAAGGACACTTATGCTATACTGTTTATCATAGCTCAATTTATAATCGCCAAAATGTGGAAACAGTATAAATGCCCACCAACCCAGGAATGGATTAACAAGCTGTGGTATATGTGTATTATGGAATACTATTCAGCCATTAAAAATATGGAGACTTTACATCCTTTGTATTAACCTGGATGGAAGTGGAACACATTATTCTTACTAAAGCATCACAAGAATGGAGAAGCATGAATCCTTCGTACTCCATTTTTTATATGAGGACAATTAGTGACCTAATACATAGTGGGGGGTGGGGGAAGAGTAGAGAGAGAGAGAAGGAGGGAGGAGGTGGGGGAAACGAAGAGCACAGAGAGGGAAGGAGGGAGGGGGCTGGGGTTTCAGTGTGTGACACACCTTTTGGGGGCAAGACACAATATAAGAGGGACTTTACCTAACAAATGCAATCAGTGTAACTTGATTTCTTGTACCCTTAATGAATCCCTGACCAAAAATAAATAAATAAATAAATAAATACATAAAATAATTATATGTCAAGAGTCAGAAAAAAAAAGAGAAGCAATAAAGAGACATTAAGAATAACAAAGTGAACATGACTATAGATGTTGGTCAAAATAGTATGCTATTGTAGATTAAAAAGATGAGCAGCTATTATCAATATTTTAGGATTCATTTATTGGGAAATTAGAAATATTTATGTCAAATACTTTTTAAAAGTTAGATGAAAATTCAAAATTCCTAAATAACTTTGAAAACTTATTCAAGAAAAAATAAAACATATTTATAGTTTTATAGCCATTTTAAGAAATGTGTCTAGTAGATGCAAATCTTCCCACTGTCAACACACCAGGCCCAGATAGAATTATAGAAGAAATATAGACAGAATTATATATTACTCAACATTAAAGGTAAGTAATAATAAAAAATCATAATTTACCAAACTATTATTTCCTTTATCAAAGTAGCAAAACCTTTAGTTTACTTTATTATACTAGTAAAACCTTAAAATTACTTCCCAATCTCTGTCTTCCTCCCCTTTCCCAGATCTACCTTTCAGGCTCAGTGTGTTCTTCCTAAAATGCAAATTGGTTCCTGCCAATCCCTTCGGGATACTCAACGGTTCTTCGTGACCACCAGGACCAGATGGCAACATGTCTTCCTCTTGCCTCCTGTCTCCTCAATCATCTCATCTCTTGCCTGCCTTTCCAACCTTATTGTTCCCACTTCCCATTGTGCTACTTTTGTACTTTCTGTCTCTGATTTTTTTGTTACATGTTCTCTGAGTTCACAATTTTGTCTTTCGAAAATATAGATTTAGTTGGCCCCTTTTTTGGACCCATAGAGAATTTGTGCCTGTCTTCTTAGCACCTATACGACCTGATTGAATTCTGCTTATTAGACTGGTTTGTCTTTCTCACAATGCTGTGAATCCTAAAGGGAATTTACTTGTGGTTCTTTAGGGCCCCCCACATGCCTGCCACACTGTAGGGTACATACTCTGCTTCAAGTATAACATGGATAAAATGCTTTTTGGTACAGCTTGTCAATCATCATCAAGTAGAATCTTATTTCTATGGAAAAATAAATTCCAGGTTACAAAGAACAGCCAAAATTGCACTTGTGGAATAAAATCCAAGTCGGGGTCTGTCTCTATTAGTGATGAAAAGTTTCTCACAAGTTTGAGATATGGGGAGACAATACAAGGATCATCTTACTTTCCAAGGTATTTTCAAAAGACAGAAAACTCTCAGTTCCTCTAATACAAGACACTGATGATATTGGGAAGCATTCTTTAGCGCACAGACACACGGCATCCTGAAAAAAATCAATATTTTACCTTCCTCCCTGCTGAGTTTCATTTCACAATACAGAGCTCACATTACAAGCCCCCCAAATATACCTGTTCAGTTTTTCATCTGTGAACAACATAACACTGATTTCAATTAAATTTCAAAATAGATACCCCAGAGTCCTCCCTAGAATTTTTAATATTTGGCCTTTAATATAAATTGATCCTTTGCTATTGAGTCAGTAGCACACAGCCAGGAAAAGGCTTTGAGAATTATTAAAGTCACAGGCTGTGCAGCTGCAGAGGGCATACTCGGGAACACGTGCTGTGAAAATGCAGCCTTACATCGAGAAATCACTCATGAACCTGACAAAAGATGCGAAGAGGCTCATTCTCCTCACCTGCGTGGGCACCTGCAGTTCCCAGTGAAAGAAGATGTCCTGTCCTGGCTGCTCCTCAGGAGCCCCTCTCATTCTAGAATGTCAGGGACTCAAATCCTTGAGGCCATTTTTGGGAGAAGCTTTGGTAAAGGAAAGTTACTAGGCGCTCCTGTTTGGACATAATGCTGGGGAGGTGCAATGAGGTCAGGGAGCACTGCTATGCCAAGGTCATGAAGCTAGGGCAAAACTGGAAATAGCAACATGACTTTTGGCATTCAGTCTGTTACTCTGACCACTGGACCCTGGAAACAGGTGCTGGAACCTTATGGAAAGCAATTAGAGCTTCCATCCAGACTACAGGGTTTTGCCAATGTCAAAAGGAAGAAAGAGGTGATAAGGTTACCAGCCCAGGGAATTTCACACCATGGCTCTCTCCTTTAGTATTATACCAGAAATGCATCTAATGATGAAGTTCTGCCACTTAAAATATGTGTCACTTTGGGAGAGTAGAGGTAACCAACTAAAGTTACTTTTATTTATGCCATTTCATCTATCCAAGACCAACATTTATTAAGTGCAGTACTGAGATTAAACTTGATTTCCCCTCAGTTTTCTTTTATTGTTTTTGTGTGTAATTCTTGGGAAAATAATCTTGCTCTGGAGAGCAAATGACTTAAATGAATCAAATGTTGTCGGGCTCTAGGTATTACTATGAGACCAACTTTATTATTAGTTATTATCATAGTTATTACAATGTCTAATTCCCTGAAAACTAGACTTCAAAGAGCAGGAAGTTTACAGCTCTGTCATCCAAAGAGGGGGTAACATGGAAGAAGAGAAAGAGCATTGACTTTGGAATCCCATTTCTCCTTCCTATAAACTGCATATCCAGGAGCATCAGAGCCTCAGTTTACTCAAAGGTCCTCAAACTTTTTAAACAGAGGGCCAGTTCACTGTCCCTCAGACAATTGGAGGGCCAGACTGTGGGCCTCGGGATGAGTCAGCTGCTAAGCAGGATAGGCAGTGGCGGCAGAAACACCCAGAGGGCTGGATAAATGTCTTCGGCATGCAGCATGTGGCCTGCGGGCCGTAGTTTGAGGACGCCTGAATATGCTGGCATGGGTGGGAGGGAAGGGAACACTTTTACATTGTTGGTGGGACTGCAAAATAATACAGACTTTTTGGAAGGAAGTACGGAGAATTCTCAAAGAACTCAAATTATACCTCCCATTTGATCCTATAATCCCATTACATTACCAGGCATCTACCCAGAAGAGAACAAGTCATTTTATCATAAGGACATTTGTATTAGACTGTTTATCACAGCTCAATTTACAATCACCAAAAGGTGGAAACAGTATAAATGCCCACCAACCCAGGAATGGATTAACAAGCTGTGGTATATGTATATCATGGAATACTATTCATCCATTAAAAAAAGATGGACACTTTACATCTTTTGTATTAACCTGGATGGAGGTGGAACGTATTCTTAATAAAGCTTCACAAGAATGGAGAAATAAGAATACAATATACTCAATTCTAATACGAAGCTGGGGGTGGGAGAACAAGGGAGTGGAGAAAGGGAAGGAGAGAGGGAATGGGGGAGGAGGGAAAGGGATAGGAGTTAAGGTGTCTGGCACATCTCTTGGAGGCAGAATGCAATGTAGGAGGGACTTTACCTAACAAAAGCAATCAGTGTAACCTAGTTCTTTGTACCCTCAATGGACCTGAAACAATAAAAAAAAAAGAAAAGAAAAATAAGTATTCATCTGTAAAGTGAAGCTCATAACTTTGTTTGCTTAAGGCATTAAGGAAATTATTATGTATAAAGAGTTCAACAGAGTTTTGGGCACCCAGCAGGTTCACAATGAGTGTTATGTTCTCCTTATTTTACAGACATGCTTTTCTCAGAGAGTTCAGAGATGAGATGTGGTCTGATAACCATGTATTATATATTAAAACCAAATTAGAGGCACCAAATTATATCTTTGCTAGCTTGATTTCTGAGACTGAGCGATATTAACTTTGGGGGCTTATCTGAATTCTTCATCAAATTCTACATAGACAAACACAAGTACAAAGGGAAACAGAAATCCTAATAATTTAAGGTTAGCCTCCTATCAGAATAATTTAAATCGTTGAAAAAAAGCTTTTTGGGTTGGTTTCCCTTCTCAGTCTGTTACTGTTAATTAACCCCAACACAGCCAACGTTATTTGCTACCATCAATCTCAAAACTGTTGCTTGCTTCCAGCCTGTTCCCACTGTGGTGGGAGGCAATGACTAGGTTATGAGGATTGCACCTTCACGAATGGAATTAGTACCCCCTAAAAGAGTCCCAAAGAAGCTTCCTCAGCCCTGCTTCTATGTGAAGATGCAGGCAGAAGGCACCATCTACAAAGCAGAGAGCACATCTGCACCAGACACTGAAGCTCCTGGCCTCTTGATGTTGAACTTCTCTGCCTCCAGAATGGAGAGAAACAGATTTCTGTTGTTTATCCATCACCCAGTCCACGATACTTTGTTACAGAAGTCCAGACACACTAAAGACATCCATCTTCTCACTTATTTCTCTTCTTAAGTTCACTGCAGGCTACTTTCTCAGTCAGACCCGCCTGACCCCACGTGAAAGATAATTCACTTAGCAGAAGCAAAATAGTAAAATGTAATTCCCAGTGCATTGAGAATGGTTTGGGGATTTACCATAAACTCAATAGTAAAAGGCTTTTTACAATGAAATGATTCAGCTTGTAATCAAAGTAAAATCACACATTTTTATGTGAAATATCTTGCTAAAGAAAAAGAAGAGGTATGTACCAGGTAATGCTGAGTAAGCTATGACATCGTTTGGGGGCTTCTCAAAGCCTTTTTATACTAAAGAAAAACATGACATGCACTGAGTAGTTTCCAAATGGATACTGCCGCCCGGTCTCATGTCACACTGAGTTCAACTGCCTATTGATGGATCTTTAAGGATAAAAAAAAGTGTTAGTGACCTACACTTAATTCATGGGGAGATTTGAGCCCAACATATGAGATTCTGGTGTTTGATATAAAAGCAGATAAGAAAGCCTTAAAAATATTTTCTTTTAGGAAAAATAACACTTCAATGCCACTCAAATTCTAGCCCTTAATGTCCAACCTAATGATTTTAGTTCACCTCATACTGGACAAAATCACGTTGCAGCAAGCTTAGTCAACTGTAGACTTCTCATTTCTTATCTTTCTATTATCTTGCTAACATGAGCTCTCTAATATATCTCTCTGCTTGTAAAGCTCAGAACAAAACATTGCAGGTGGTCAGATTTGCACAAACCTGAAAAAGGAACATACCCTGGTATTTAACAAAGTAAAAGATGAGGCGGACTCCTGTTCAGATCCTTCAAAAGCCTAATTCTGAAGTTGCTTATAGCCTGACCTTTCCCCCCACGATATGTAGCCCCTGATATTTATAGAGAACTTATTTCTACCATGATCAGAGCACAAAAGAAGATTGTAGGAGGAAAAGCATAAGAGGTAGCATTATTACTCTGATGACTATTATCTCTCTTTTAGCACAAAATGCATTGTTTTTGAGTCATATTAAACACAGAATTTGCAGGAAATAAAGTATCTGTGTCAGGGCCTGCCTTAAAGCCTCCTTTCTGAAAACCTCTGTACTCACGGGTTGCCTTTCGGCATCTCCAACCTATCTAGACGTTCACCCCTTGCTCCCAGTTCTCCTGTCTTCAATCAAGACTAACATAAGGTGCCCTAGTTCATGCTTTAGGATTCCAAACCATAATCCTTGCTGTTTGTCTGGCATCCCATGATATTTTACTTAAATTTAAATACCATAACTTTGGCTTTTTTCTCAAAGTATCAACTTAGTCCTTAATTCTGAAAATGTCTGGATTCCTATGTTGTTACATACCACCTTCCCTATCCCAATAGTCTGCCCAGGTCCACTATCTGTGCAGGACCCGGAAGTGGCTTTATTCTACACAGTCTACTCTCCTCATCAACTCTTAGCCATGCTTTTCCTTTAAGCATCTCAATGACACAAATTTCTTTTCTTTAAATTTCAGATTAATATGAGGGTACAAATGATTAGGTACCTTGTTTGCTTTTTTAGGTAAAGTTCAAGTTGTTTGTTGAGTGCTTCACCCAGGGGTTGTGCTGTATATCCTTACATTGTGCCTATTAGGTGAGAGAACACCAATTCCCCTCCCTCCTTTCTTTTCCTCTTCCCCTTCTTCTCCCTCCCCCTACTTGAATTTAATTGTTTTTCTCTCATGTGGGTATGTAGTTGTTTATCTATTGGTTTCATAATAGTATTAAGTACATTGGATACTTGCTTTTCCATTCTTGTGATACTTTGCTAAGAAGAATGTTCTTCAACTCCATCTGGGTTAATACAAAAGATGTAAAGTCTACATCTTTTTATGGCTAAATAGCATGCCATGGTATACATACACCACAGTTTGTTAATCCATTCATGTGTTTATGGGCACTTGGGTTGATTTCACATCTTGGCAACTGTGAATTGAGCAGAGATAAATTTGCATTGTATTCTAGTACAAATGTCCTTATGATAAAATTATTTTTTTTCTTCTGGGTAGATGCCTAGTAATGGGATTGCAGGATCAAATGGAAAGTCAACTTTTATCTCTTTCATTCTCCATACTTCTTTCTATAGAGGGTATATTAGTTCATAATCCCACCAACAGTGTAAAAATTTTCCCTTCTTTCCACATCCACACCAACATCTGCAGATTTGGGACTTAGTGAAGTGGGCTAATCTCACTGGAGTTAGGTGATATCTCAGAGTGGCTTTGATTTGCATTTTTCTGATGATTATATATGATGAGCATTTTTTTCATGTGGTTTTTGGCCATTCATCTGTCTTCTTCAGTGAAGGTTCTGTTCAGGTCTCTTGCCCACTTGCAAATGGAATTGTTTGCTCCTTCCTTGTTTTATAAATTTGAGTTCTCTATAGATTCTAGTTATCAGCTCTTGGTCAGATTCATGGTATGCAAATATTTTCTCTTATTCCAAAGGCTATCTGTTTGCTTTAGTTGTTGTACCCTTAGCTTTGCACAAGCTTTTTAGCTTGATCATGTTCCATTTTTTTATTTTTGGTGTTGCTGCAATTGGCAAGGGAGTCTTCATAAAATCTTTTCCCAGGTGATATCAAAAGTTTTCCCACTCTTTCCTCTGGAATTTGTACCATTTCAGTGAGAGCCAACTTTTGTAAGTGGTGAGAGGTGTGAGTCCAGTTTCAGCCTTTTATATGTGGCTAACCAGTTCTCCCAGCACCATTTATTAAATAGAGATTCTTTTCTCCATTGTATCCATTTGTTTAGTTTATCAAAGATCAAATGCCAATATGTGGCTGGTTTCATCTCTAGGTTCTCTATTTTATTCCTTAGATCTATGTCTCTATTTTGTGTCAGGACCATGCTGTTTTGATCACTCTAGACTTGTAGTGTAACCTGAGATACAGTAATGTGATGCCTCCAGATTTGTTTTCATTTCTTAGAATCGCATTCACTATTTGAGTTTTTTTCTGGTTGCTTACTAAATGAAGTACTATTTTTTCAAGATCTTCAAAGTATGATGTTGGCACTTTGATGCTGATTGGATTAAATCTGTAGATTGCTTTAGATAGTATGGACATTTTAATAATGTTGATTCTTCCCAGCCACAAACATGGTATATCTTCCATTTGTTAATATCTTCTGCTATTTCTTTTCTCAGGTTTTCATAGTTCTTTCTGTAGAGACCCTTCATATCCTTTGTTAGCTATATTCCCAGGCATTTCATTTTCTTTGAAGCAACTGTGAAGGTATTGTGTCTTTGATTTGATTCTCAGATTGACTATTATTGACATATATTTTAAAGCTACTGATATGTAGACATTGATTTTGTCTACTGAGACTTTACTGTGTTTCTTGATCACTTCCAGGAGCCTTGAGTCCCTGGGGTTTTCTAAGTACAAGATGATATCATGTGACCTCCTCTGTCTCCACTGGAATATCCTTGATCCCCTTCTTTAGCCTGATTGCATCAGTTAGAACTTCCAAAATGTTCTTGTCAGAAAGCGGTGCTGAATTTTGTTGAATGCTTTTTCTTCATCTATTGAGAGGATCATATGGTTGTTGCTTTGCTTCTATTTATGTAGTGAATTACATTTATGGTTTTAAGTATGCTGAACCAACCTTGCATGTGATAAAGCCCATTTGTTCATGATATATAATTTTTTTTTGATGTGTAGCTGTATTCTGTTTTCACGGATTTTACTGAATATTTTTGCATTGATATTCATTAATGATATTGGTTTGTAGTTTTCCTTTTTGTTTTGTCCTTTCCTGGTTTGGGTATCAGGATGATATTTGCTTTGTAAAACATGTTCCCTCCTTCTGTCTGTTTTGGAATAGGTTTTACAATATAGATACAAGCTCCTCTTTGAAGATTAAGTAGAATTCTGGTGTCTGGGACTTTTCTTTTTTGGAAAATTTTTTATTGCTGTTGCAATTTTGGTGCTTGATAGTGATCCGTTCAAAATTACTAATTTTTTATGGTTGAATTTAGGGAGGTGATGTGATCCCAGGTACTGGTTCATTTCCTCTACATTTTAAAATTTCTGGGCATAGAGTCTTTTGTAGTAATCAGTGATGATCTTTTATATCTTTGTGGTATCTGTTGTTATTTCCCCTTTTTTGTTTCTGATTGAAGTTATTAGTGATCTTACTTTCTGTTTCTAGTTAATATGGCCATCAATGACACAGATTTCTGATGCTAGCTGCTTTCTGGATTTCCAAGTGTTTTGGTTCTGATTAAGTTTTGGTTAGACTTCTGATTCCTGCCTACCTCCCAGATACCACATTTCTTCTAGCTCTTCCTCTTGGCTTCTCTGAGTCTGCACAATCCTGAAAATGGTCCTTTCATTTCATCTTTGTTATGAAATCTTAGTGAAATAACAAGTTGGGAGAGCTCCAAATGAATGTCAAATATTCAGGTGTTTATTTTTGTTCCCTTGGTATAGCTGTTCACCTGGCTGAGACTGGTACTTGTCTTTTCTTCAGTAGTAATGTAAGATTCCTGCCAATAACATGTTGATTTAAAAATTTTTATTCTGAGGTGTTGGTTTAACCTGTGGATTTATATATATTCTTTTTTCCCAATCAAGAAACACATCACTTCTTAGAATATGCAGCAGAAATTCAATCGTTTGAAGACCTTCCTCTATATGATTTTTGAGAAATGGTACAACAAGGATAAACCTTAACTGTTATTTTGTTTTAAATAAAGGGATTTATTTATTTTGTTGAATATGACATTTCCTAAACTCATTTGTCACTGAGAAACTTTTTATACTTACAACACTTGTTAGCATCCAGTAGTGTCCCTTGGGAAAACTGTTCTAATATACATGAAACATCCTATAATGCAACTAAAAGCTCAGTAAATAATGTATATGAAGTATTTTATAGTTTACAAAGCACCTTCAACACATCATTACATCTGAATGCCTTTAAAAGATGGACTTTTAAAGCAGGAAATTACAAAGAATAAAAAAATCACTCCCTTGATTTTTTCTAATCCTATGTTACCCCACACTTGGCATTCCTTCCTTCTTTGCACAAGTATGCATCAACTAAAAACTCCTTTTTTTTAGTCACCATGTGACACTAAGAAAACAATGATGTGACCAGTTCCTTCCATCAAGAGACTTGTTCCAGCCATCTTGGAAGTCATAGGGTCCTTAGATATATGCTCCAAATTGTTCTAGACTTTAAATGTTCTAAATTGCTAAAGATGTATCAGTTTTGAGTGTAAAACAGTAATATGCTCATCAAGACAAATAATGACTTATGGAGGAGTTTGCTTTATTAGTGAGAAGATAATTTTCTAATTATCTAATTTAGTTACAAGTTAGCACTTTTTACATACGTTTACAGTACTTTTGTTCAATTCTTCTAAAAAGCAAATAAAAATTTATTCTGTGTGCACAAATATATATATATATATATATATGTTAGTTATCTTTTGCTTGTTAAGGCATGTTTAAATCCTTGATTCAGTGTGGTGTGTTCATATCAGTGTTGATTACCTTAATTATAACAATATTTCTCAAATTATAAATTTCTTTTTCTAATTTAATCCTTATAGTTACCTAAGGAGCAAGGAAATAAAACATTATTAATATTCCTAGTTTACAGTGAGAAGGTAGAAGATCAGATAAATTAGTAAATAGTAGAATACAGGTATAACTCTTTTTTTCACCAAGTTTTCTTCAGGTTTTTTCACCCAAATATACCTGTGAAACAGAGCCATGAAAATAAGGGGTCTGGAATATAGTTTGAAAGTTCTGTTACTAATATGAAATTTCTTTGATGTTTTATGTTTTATTAAAAATGCAGACCAAAACTTGCATTATGCCTGTTACCTATCAGTGTGTGTTTTAATATAAACAATACCTACTCTAACTAATATGGACCACATTTGATTTTTTAATTAAATTTTTCTATTTTGAGATAATAAAAAAAGATAAATTCACATGCAAATTGTAAGAAATAATTCAGATATTCTGGTTTACCTTCTTTGTAGTTTCCCACTATGGTAATATCTTACAAAGTGATAGTATAATATGAAAATCAGTATATTAATATTGATTTAGATAATGCACAGAATTTCCCTCACCACAATGAGTCACATGTTACCCTTTTATAGCCACACCACTTATCTCCTTCCCCTACCCACTCCTTAACTCTGCAAACCACCAATCTGTTTTTCATTTCTATAATCTTGTTCTTTCAAGAATGTTATATAAATGAAATTCTAGAGTGTGTAATTTTTGGTATTGATTTTTTTTCATTTTGCCTAAGTCACTGGAGAATCACTCAGTTGCTGCCGTTATCAATAGTTCATTTTTTATATTCAATATTTGATTGCAGAGTAGGGTGACTATAGTTAATAATAATGTATTACATATTTCAATATATCTAGAAGAGAGAATTTGAAATATTCTCTACATATAAATGATAAATATTCAAGGTGATGAATATCCTAATTACCCCATCTTGGTCATCACACAGTCTATGCATGTAAGAAAACATCACGTGGACCCCATAAATATGCACAAACATTGTGTTCCAGTTTTTAAAAATAACATGTGCTTTGTAAAGTTATACAATAAATGCAATCCTATATAAGGAGTTTAGCACATGGTAAAAACTCAATAAATGATAGCTACAGTTTAAAAATAAAGTTATTCCATCTTATTGCTGAGTTATATTTCATAAGATGTAAGATTATTGTGTTGCTTCTAGTTTTCAGTTATTATAAATAAAGGTGCTATAAACACTTGTGTATGGGTTTTGTGTAAATATAACTCTCTGGGATAAATGCTCAAGATTACAATTATTGAGTACATAAGAGCTATATGTTTAATTTTCTTATTTTTTTAATTAATTAATCATTTTTATGGGTAAGTTCTTTCCAGGGTGGGGTTTTTAGAGTATTATAATGAACTAGGGATTAGTATTGGTCATTTGTTCAGCCTCGTATGTTTAATTTTTTAAGAATATTTCAAACTTTCCCCCAGAATGTCTTTACAATTTTACATTCCTACCAGCAATGTATAAGTGATTCAATTTCTCCGTATCTTTGTCATCACTGGTATTGCAATATTTTTGAATTTCAGTTATTTTTGTAAGTATAGAATGGTATCTTATCTTGGCTTTAATTGCATTTCCCTGAATAGTGGGTGATATTGAACATCTTTTCATAAATGGGATTTTTGAACATCTATATATCCTTGTCAGTAAAATACCTGTTCATTCTTTGGTCCGTTTTTAAATTAGATTGCTTATTTTTTATGGTTGATTTCTTAGACATTCTAGATCCCACTCCTTTGCCTGACAGGTAGTTTTTGCCACTCTGTACCTTGTCTTTTCCTCCTCTCCACAGGGGCTTCTGTAATGGAGAAGTTTTTAATATTGAGGAAGCCCAACTTGTCAATATTTTCCTTTTCCAGGTCATACTTATGATGACAAGTCTAAGAACTCTCTGCCTAGCTCTGGATCACAAAGATTTATTTTCTAAAAGTTTTATAGTTTTACATTTGACATTTAAGTTTGTGCTCCATTTTGCGTTATTTTTTGTATAAGGTATTAGACTCAGGTCGATATTCATATATTTCTTTTGCCTGTTCATGTCTAGCTGATGCAAAACTCTTTGACACCAACTCAACTTGGGGAAGGAGGAGACCTTTGTTCTTGCTGGGGAAGTGTGAGGGCCCAGACTCCCCCTTGGGGCCCTGCTGACCCTTAGAGGGTTAGGTGGGGGCTCATCACTGGCTAGAGCATATAAAAATTTTAGGTATTACTTGGACTTCTTTGATACCACTTTGGCAGAGAAACTGTGGCATCTCATTAGAGTCATGTGAGTGTCAAAGTCTAGGTGTTGTACTTGACCTCTAACAGCAGCAGTGGAGCTATAGTCACTTTTTTTCTGTAGTATTTGGCTGAAGTCTAAACATTTTCTGTCTTGCTATTCTGCCCCTTCCTTGGTGTTTTGGCTGCAGATAACTTTGTCAGGGCTTCTTTTGTTTATATCCACTGGCATTTCTAGGTTGCTGGCTTCTTCTAAGTCTGGAATATCTAAGACAAAAAGACACCCAGAGAGTTTATGGCCATGCTGTTCCTTATAGCCTGAGGTCCCTAGCTGGTTTGCTTTTATTTTCAACTTTTAGAGTCTTTTTATATATAATATGAAAATTCTTAGTTCTATTTTCTAGAAAAAATGGGAACAAACACATGTATTTCATCTTTCCAGAAGTAGATTTCCTCCAAATTGGTTTTTAAGTAAAATTTCATGGTATAGAAAATATGTGATGTTTATTCTGGTATGGAAACTGTATTATTTTAATATACTCTTCAAAGTCCACAGCATAAGGTTCTAGGGACAACACATCCTTTAGTAAATCATAGAATTCTCATGCTGATGATTAAGAGAAGAAAAAACCCTGTTGTTCATTATTTGTGTAATCTGCCCACATAATGACACCTAGTGGAGAGAATATAATTGATGTCATCTTTCTTCCTGTCTGGCTTCATATTCCTCATACTTAGGACAACTCATTTTCTAGTGATTTATTTCTCTATCCCACTCTGCTGTATTGACATCTCTAGCTCACCTGGCTACATGACAAAGCCACAATCTTTCTGAGCAGCAGGCTCAGTCAGTCGACAAATATTTACTGAATGCTCCCTGGATGCAGACATGTGCTGGGTCCTTAACAGGGCAGTATACTTAGGGCCCTCAGCCTCCCCAGGGCAAGGACCATCAGACAGCTGTAGGGCTCACAGGTGTTGTAGGTTAAAATAAAGTTGCCCTGGAAATGCTTTCCTACAAAAAAGGGATTTTGAAGCTTGGTCTGAGTCTTAAGGAAAGAGAAAAAAATAAACTCCCCTCTCCATGGATACTCTCTCTTTGACATGGAAATGAAAGAGAAAACAAGAATGCATCATTTATGGGCACTCTGTCACAAAATATCACGTTGCCCGTGAGGTTTTACCACAGGAACAGAAGCTATGTTTCTTTTTCACCATTTCTCAAGTGCCTAGCATGGTGCCTGCCACAGAGTAAGTAAGGGCTGAAATCCATCAACTTCACAGTGAGCCACACCACGTGTTAAAACTCAGCATAGACTTAGAGAAAAGAACGTCCATGAAGCTGAATTTTGTAAATCCAAAAGCATAATTCAAACTTTCTCCTGGAAAAAAAAAAGAGAGAGAAACGGAGAAAGGAAGAAAGAGAGAAAGAGAGAATAGAAAGGGAAGGGAGGGATGGGAAGGGGAGGGGAGGGAAAGCAGAGAGGGACACGGAAACCAAAGACAATTAAGTTTCATAAGATAATCATATGAGCCAGGTGCTATGGCTCATGCCTGCAATCTAGCATTTTGGGAGGCTGAGGAGAGAGGACCACTTGAGGCTAGGATTTTGAGACCAGCCTGAAGAAGAGCAAAATTCCATCTCTACGAAAAATAAAAATATTAGACAGGCGTGGTGGCAGGTGCCTATAGTCCCAGGTACTTGGGAGGCTGAGGCAGGAAGATCTTTTTAAACCCAGGAGTCTGAGGTTGTGGTGAGCTATGATGACGCTGCTATACTGTTGCCTTCTAGTATGGGCAACAGAGACAGGCCCTGTGCCAAAAATAAAAAAAAAATAAAAAATCATATGACTGGCAGTTCTGCAGATACTACAGTAGAGAGTTAGAGTGATTTTAAAAAAGAAGGCCCTCAAAGATACTGAAGGCTCAGAGATTGTCAAAGACTTTCTCTTTGAAGAAACTTTAGTCAGGGTCCTCTGAGACCTCTTCCAGAGTAAACCTTGACCTTGCCCCCCTTCCCCCCTGCAGTACCTGCATAGCCCAGTTATAGTAAGAATCCGACTAAGTCAGTTTAGCAAGAATACCCCTACGCTTGATGTCTGCTCTAAGTAGACCTTTCCATCCGCTGACCCTGCTTCCCACCACCAGCAAACTAGTCCCAGGCCTTAAATCCCTACTTGTTCTTGAATTTGGAGTAGAGCTCAATCTTTCTCCCCTATTGTGACAGTCTTGACACTGTTTTAACAAGTGCCGGAATAATTTTTCTTTAACAGAGGACTAGAAAGACTGCATCTTTTTTCCTTTTCTCTCTTATTATTTGTTTCTCTCACCTCTAAGAGTTAGAAAAATGGAAGCGATAAGCATCTCTCTCACAGGCAGACAGAATTGCCCATGGCTACCCCCAGATCTGTTCTTATTAGCTTCGTATCACAGAAACCCTATTCTGTTGCGCCAGGAAGAATGGGACACTAAGTCCTCTTGGGCACATAGATTTTAGAGGCTTGTTCATTCTTCCTAACCTTTTAGGATTCTTCTGCACGGCTGGGAAGATGGCATTGGGAAATACATTTTTATACTTGAAAGGCTTGTATCCTGGGTTAGACTCCAAAGGGGGTAAGAGAATAATCACCTTGAAAGGGGTGGGGTGGGGAGGGGTGTGGAAGGTACTTCTTTTATTTGCCTGGAAGCCAAAAGGCAGTGAGAGGCTGGCGCCTTGCTGTGATATAGAAACTGTCTGAAAAGGGATGTCCTCTTACCCTTTCCTTGCCAACTGTTATGTAAGTTAAACTGAAATTGGGGCACCTGGGATTTGCTGCACCTTCCCTTCCCTTTGGTTTTCTTGAATTGTGACCAAACACTCCAGTGAAGTTTGACATTCCTAACTTTTCTGAGACAACTCCCATTCTATTAAATATGGCTAACTCAGCTCACTTATATTGGGCAATGGCTTTTGATAACTGAAGTGATAAATATAGAAGTGGAGAAATGAGATGGAGTTTCTCCAGTATCTGCTTGCTTAGTTGTAAAACATTTTGCTGACTACGGAACTTTTCTACTGGAAAAGTCCTCTGAGATCAAGTAGGTCAACTCCTCCCTTTTATTATAGATGGGAAAAAAATTTTTAGAGAGGTAAAGCCCTGTGACTCAGATCTTCTGCTAGTTAAGAGCCTCAATAGATGGAGAATCTATGTCTTCTCACTCCCACCATTCTCTTCTTCATCACTGTATGAAGAGACCCACATGCTGCAGCCTTTAAATGTGAGTCTTGGGGCGTGATCTGGAGATGGGGATACCTTGTACTAGACACAGCCCCTGGAATGTTATGGTACCTCTGGGCCAGAAAGGAGGAGGGTTAACATAAAAGTCACCAGAAATGCCTTGCAGAGACCACTCTGTTCACAGTCATCTCATTTGGCAAAGCATGAGTGAGATTTTGTTGCTTTACAGATGAATAAGCTACTTCTGAAATGTAGAGTACTAAAGTTCAAGGTTGAACACCAATCATCCCACAGAGAAGCAGATACAAGCAGATATAGGAGGGCACAGAGAATGCTTGGTCCTCTTCTAGGGGCTATCTCCAACCTGCCTTTTCTCTCTAAAGCCTCCTGCTCATTCGTTCATTCCTTTGAAATCCAACTTTTCAGGATCATAGCCTATAGGAACTTGAAAATATTTCCTTGAAAATATTGGAAATGGAAGGATATAAGTTCATTTATTTCTCATGACAACAACCAGGTGAAGTAAATATTATTCTCATGCTGCAGATGAGAAGTCTAAGGTTATAAGATTTTCCTTCCCTTGCCCAAGGTCAGGAATTGAACCCAGGTCTATCTATATGTCTGTCATCAAAGTAGCATGCGTGTGTATACTTGTGGAGGCCTGGGGAGGATGGGAATAGAAAGTAGTAGGATAGAAAGTAAGTGGTAATATTCTCCTTATAAAGGGCACTTCCTCTTGTCTATGAATGGACTCCCCAATGTGTGTATTATTAAAAAGTCTAAATAAGCATCCAATAGTTCTGCAAAATACCAAGTAGAGGAACAAGGGCCCCTGCTAATCATTTCCTGAAACTTGCCTGGGGCTTGCAGCTGGGAAGAAGGAAATGATTGCATCCCAAGGCACACAGTGACTTACTGCAGATGGTTTCAGATATTTTCTAGCCTGGGAAACTTAAGAGAAAAATAAAATATTAAGGTGAGGGTTGAACTAGGACATTAAAAAATGTTCAATAGCCTGGGGCAATCCCTAGACACTTGCCTTCATACTTCCAACTTCAACCAACCTTTCCTTTCTACCACTTTAGCTTTTTGTTTATAGTGTACCTTTGCTCCTATATTGTTGCTGCCTTCTGAAAGCAAATGCTTAAAGGCCAGGATCAGAGAACTTCTGTAGCAGCAGGACCCATCTCTCTGTGATTTCCCTCTATCACTTTTCCAGAGGTAGCTCCCAAAGTATTGCTATTACCACCTCCTCTTCCTTCCTGAGACTTCTAGAACGTATTTCCTTTTGGTTTTTTCCATTCTCAAGAACCACAGAACCCTTGTCTCCTTATTTTGCATTATCCCCAAAGCTCACCATAGTTTTACACGTCCCAACCATTTGTTCCAATCCTCTTTACTTCACCAAACATGCTCTTAAATTAATGAGCATTTTTTCAAGTTTGTTATCCTACCTGAAAGCTTGCTTTGCAGAGCAGCACCCCCAGTAAGGAGATGAGTCAACGTGGTATCTTCCAGATGCTCAAAATGCAATGGGATTAAATTCACTTTTCTTATTTCTACAATTTGACTGAAATACCATAAAATGCTTTATTTATTTTATTAAGTACAGTACATTAACCTTGCAAATATGCTAATGAATAAAAATATGCTGCCTCAGCAACTTCCCTAAATGTAAAAATTATCTCTGTTCATCAGAGAGATCTTAATTATATGTTATTATTTTCTAAAAGCATCTCCTGTTCCACACTGAAGCACCTTCAAGATGCAAGTCCTCTTGAGTAAAAGCTGCATGAGAAGCAGAGAAGAACCTGAGGCCAGTGCTATGGTACGGGCAGGGGTCTGGTACAACTGCACATTCTATCTGTTGATCTCTCTGGCTCTTTGATCATTCAGGTCAGTGGTCATTGACTCTTGGTAGGGGACAAAGAAAGAATTTTATTCTTTGAGTGCTTTTAAGACCCCAGATCTATTAGTAGAATCTTACATAGGGAGATGACTAGCACTTATCTACGGTGAGATCCCCTTATTCCTGGCAATGCAAAGGTTAGGGATTATTCTTCTTGGTCTTGGTGAAAAATAGCCAAGTGAAATCAAATGCTCAAAATTTCTCCCAAAGTTGAGAAATGAATGATGTTATCTACTTTGACATTTTTTGAGTAAAACAAATCCAGATTCAATCATTCAAGCAATACTTTTGGAAATCATATTAAGCTCTTAGGTTAGCCTACTGAATTTTGAGGTGGAGAAAGGGGGCTTGTTATTATTTCTCTTGCTGAGACTTGCCTACATCAGTCTTCCACTGGCATGGCTGTGATGGAAGGTACAGGGACTGGGTCCACAGTCAGCTCAATTATTCCAGCCCTGACTGTGGCTTTGGCTGAGTGATGATGAACTACAGCTCTCAGTGGTTGCTTTCCTCCAAGTAAGTCTCCTCCTTCACCCCACAGAGTTTTATTTTTAGACTGGGGACAAGACCTTAAGATTTTTTTTTTTTTTGGCTTTACTTCATAGTTCTTGTAGCTCAGAGAGATGGGAAATACTCTCTACTGTCTCAGAAGGAGTTTGAAATGTTTTAAATTTACCCAGATTAGATATAACATCCACCATTTATTTAGTGCTTTCTATGTGCCAGCCATTATGCTAAGTTCTTTACATGAGTTATCTCGTTTAATCTCTCAACAAGTCCAGTGAGGTAGAGGTTGAATGATTGCCTGAGGTTATAAAACTGGCAGCAGGAAAACTCAGATCTAATGGACTCAAGTCTCTAACCTCAGTACTCTCTAGAATGTCTCTGGAGACAGGGAAGAGAGCTGAATTCCCTGCACTAGAAGAGTTGAGGCTTCCCCACTTCCTGTAGGACCACACAGCACTTAAAAAACTCAGCCTCACCTCTCCCCACCCTTCACCTCCACTGTCCTGCTGGCCGTTGGGTTGTCAATAGGACATTCTAAATTTAGCTTCCTGAATCCAGAAATTAAATGCCAACATGATCTATTGAAAGTCCAATTTCTATGCACCTGGGCTTGTTTAGCCCTGAGGGAAAAACTTGCAACCTTTCTTTTTTTGTGCTTGCTAGATTGCTAGACTCATAGACACATGGGCTACAGTTAAAGCAGCTCACACATACCAGCTGAGAAAGAGGGACATAACTGCCTCATAACAGGCTCTTCTGGACAAGTCTTTGTTTTCCATTGTAATTCTACAAGGCCATTTGGGGTTGAGGTGTGTGTATAAAAACATATGTGGTATATATGTATAAATGTGTATATATGGATATGTGTGGTATATAATTGTATATGTGGATATATGTGGTGTATATGTACTGTGTGTATGGATATGTGTGGTATATAAGTGTGTGTATGTACATGTACTAGTATGTGTGTATGGGTATGTGTGGTGTATAAGTATTGTATTGTATACATATAACTGTGTGTGTGTCTGGATATGTGTGGTGTCAGTGTATTAGTCTGTGTGTATATGGATACGTGTGGTATGTAAGTGTGCGTGAATGGGTATATGTGGTGTACAAGTATTGTATATATGGATATATGTATTGTATACATATAAGTGTGTGTGTCTGAATATGTGTGGTGTCTGTGTGTATATGGATATGTGTGGTATATATGGATATGTGTGATGTATAAGTGTGTGTGTGTGTATATGGATAATGTAGTTTATATGTATGCATGTGAATAGGGGTCTGGGATGTGAACAGTATCTCCTTTGCCTATTTCTTTCTTTCCTGCACCTGAAAATGCTACAAAACAAGTTTTGTCATTCTTTTCCAATGTTTCAATTTCTACAAAATCCCCAGGTTGAAAGAGGTAGACTCTAATATAGGAGAAGTTTGTGGAGTCTCCAGAGTGCCCAAATTTGGGATTAAAAAAGGAGTATAGTATAATCATTTATCCTTGAAAAAGAAAAGTATGTCTCTTTTACTTAAGCAGAAAAAAACTCCATCGTTGACCACCTTCCTCCATTGACTACCTCCTTACGTTGACCTAATTTTCAGGGATGGGACATGCACCCTACGTACACATCAGTATGGCAGGCCTAGTCCCTTATGTGACCACCTCCATATGTTGACCAATTTGTTACAGTCTCTTGGGTGGTCAATTTACAGAGGTTTCTACTGTATATATGAAAGAAGATACATGTATGTGTGTGTATATACAGATTAAGTCAGTGTTAATCTAAAGAGTCAACAATTCTTGAAAAATGCAAACTCTTCAGCAATGTGTATGTGACATTTTATAACAAACCTCTTCAAAGTCATTTAAATGAAGGGGAATAGCATAGTGATCTAAAGCACAGGCCCAGGAGACTAATTGCATTTAGAACCTGACTTTACCACTTACTAGCTATGAAACATTATAAATTTAGCTTAAGCCTCAGAATCCTTACCTGCAAAATTAGAGATAGTAAAAGCGATAGCTATTTGTAGGGTCGTTGTAAGTCTTTATTGTTATTGTTACTATTGTGGTAAAAACACATAACATAATATCTACCCACATAACAACTTTAAATCTTCAGTATAGCCTTATTATCTGTAGATAAATTATTTATAGAAGATCTCTAGAATATTTTCATCTTACATAATTGAAACGCTACATGCCATTTTATCCTCCCAACTGCCCCTGGAAACCAAATTACGGTACTTTTTGGTTCTATAAATTTGACTACTTCAGATATTTCACGTAAGTGGAGTCATATGGCATTTGTTCTTTCTTTTGTAACTGGCTTGTTTTACTTGGAATAACAATCCTTAAGGTCCAATCATCCAGCAGCATGTAACAGAATTTCTTTCTTTTTCTTTCAACTGAATAATATTCTATTGTACGTATGTACTACATTTTCTTTATCCATTCATCAATGGACACTTAGGTTGTTTCCACCTATTGGTTATTGTGAATAACACTGCAGTGAACATGGTAATGCAGATATCTCTTAAAGATCCCCGTTTCACCTCTTTCAGATAAATACTCAAAAGTGAGATTGCTGGATCTCATGATAGTCTTATTTTTAATATTTTCCATAGTGGCTGTACCATTTTACACTTTCACCAATAAGAGTGCATAAAGTTTCTAATTTACCCACATACTCTCCAACACTTATTATTTTCTATTTTGTTTCATTTATTTTATTTTTTTTGTAGAGATAGAGTCTCACTTTATCACCCTCAGTAGAGTGGGTAGAGTATTGTGGCCTCACACAGCTCACAGCAACCTCCAACTCCTGGGCTTAGGCGATTCTCTTGCCTCAGCCTCTCAAGTAGCTGGGAATACAGGCACCCCCGCCTCAACGCCCAGCTAATATGGCCATTCCGACAAGTCATTAGCCATTTGAAATGCTGTCTCATTTTGGTTTTATTTGCATTTTCGTAGTGATTGGTAATGGTCAATGTTTTTCTTATATTTGTTGGACATTTGTATATCTTTTTTAGAATAATGTCTATATAAGACATTTCTCTATTTTTTAAATTATGTTGCTATTTGCTATTGTGTTTAATATTTTTAATGTATTAAGACTTGTTTGTGACCTAACATGTAATCTGTCCTGTATAATGTTCAATGTGCATTTGAAAGAATGTATTTTTGCTGCTGTCAGGTGTAATATTCTGTATGCTTATTAGGCCTATTTGCACTATAATGTTGTTCAACTCTGTTTCTTTATTGATCATCTGTCTAGATGGTCTGTCCAATATTATAAGAGGAATACTGAAGTCCCTTACTATTGTTGTGTTCCCATTTCTTTCCTTCTTCAGTTCTTCAGTGTTTGCTTCATATATTTGTATGCTCTGATGCTAGTTGCATATATGTTCTTAATTGTTATATCTTCCTGCTGAATTGACACTAGTATCATGCACCTCTTTTTCTTTTTTGATAATTTTTGACTCAAAGTCTGACTAATATAAGTATGGCTATCCCTGCTCTATTTTAGTTATTTGTATGGAATATATTTTTCTATTTTTTAACTTTCAATCTGTATGCATCTTTAATTTAAAGTGAGTCTCTTGTTGATAGCCCATAGTTAGATTTTTTTGCAGTTTTTGGCTGGGACCAGGTTTGAACCCATCACCTACAGTACATGGAGGTGGTGCCCTACTTCTCTGAGCCACAGGCACCGCCAATCCATTAACTTTAAAGTAATTATTGATACGGAACAACTGTTGCCTTTAAAAAAATTTTTTTTTTTGTCTTGGAGCTCTTATGTCCTTTTCTCTTTATTTTCTTTCTTTGTGTTTCATTAATTTTTTTTGTAATGGGATACAATGATTCCTTTCTCATTTTCTTTTGTGTATCTTGTAGAGGTAAAGATACCTTGCTTTGGAGTTAAATAAAGCGTCTTATGTATATACCAATCTATTTTAAGTTGAAAACAATTTAACTTCAAGTGTAAATTCTCTACATTTTTCCTTTTCTTCTCCACACACATTTCTATGTTATTAATGCCACTAATCCCATCTTTTTATACTATATATCCATTAATATATTTTATAATTATAGTTATTTTTGTACTTTTTCTTTAAATCTCTACACCACAATAAGATGTTATTTATTCATCACCATTACAATAGTATAGTATCTTGCATTTATCTACATATTTATCAGTGAGCTTTATACTTATATATGCTTATGTATATATGAGTCTATGTATATATATAGCATTCTTTCATTTAAACTTGAAAAACTCTATTTAGCATTTCTTTCTTTTTTTTTTTTTTTTTTGGCCAGGGCTGGGTTTTGAACCCACCACCTCTGGCAAATGGGGCTGGTGCCATACCCTTTTGAGCCACAGGTGCCACCCTATTTAGCATTATTTATAAAGCAGCACTAGCTGTGGTGAACTTTCCCAGCTTTCTTTTATGGGAAAGTTTTCATTTGTCTTTAATTTTTGAAGAATAGTGTTTGTGATGTAGTATTCTTGGTTGGCAGGGATTTTGTTTTTTCTTTTAATATATTACCTATATCATCTCAGCCACTTTGGCCTCCAAGGTTTTGGAAAAAGAATAAAAAAGACAAACCTGTCTTGTTATTTCCTTCTATGGATGAGTTGCATTGCCCTTGCTGATTTCAAAGTTTTCTTTGCTTCTGAGTTCTGACAATTTTTTAAATCATATGGCTTAGTGTAAATTTTTGCTTATAATAGATTTCAGTGTAGATTTCTTGGGATTTATTGTACTTGAATTTCATTGGGCTTCAATTTGTTTGGATGCCCAGTTCTTTCCCAAGTTTGGGAAATTTTTAGTCATTTCATTATACAACATTTTTCTCCTTTCTCTGTCTTATTCTGAGATTTCCATAATGCCTACTTTGCTTGATGGGATCCCATAAATTTTTCAAGTTTTCTTCACTCTTTAAAGTTCCTGTCCCTCTCTTTTTAATTCCTCTAACTAGATCATTTCAAATGACTGGTCTTTGAGTTCCAGGATTCTTTCCTCTGCCCCATCAAGTCTACTAATGAATTTTCAGTTCAGTTAATATATTGTCTAGCTCCAAAATTACTTTTTTAAAAATATATTTTCTGTCTTTTTGTTGGACATTCTCATTTTGTTCATGCATCATTTTCTTCAGTTCACAGAATATCTTTATCATGGTTATTTTGAATTATTTGACAGTTAATTCATATAGCTCCATATCTTTAAAATTGATTTCTTAAGACTTATGTTATTCCTTTCTTTGGGCCATGTTTCTTTGTGTATCTTATAACTTTTTGCTTGGGTCTGCACATGTGGAAAGACAGCTACCACTCCCAGCCTTTAAGACTGGCTTGTAGTGGAGACGATTCTTGCCAATTGGGCAGGAGATTCAGGGGTCCTCTGATATCTTTTTGGAGGGATGTGACTTCTCTGTGCTTAGTGCTATTGCTCATGTAGAGAGGTAGGCTAGTTTGTTCTTCAGGAGCCTGTAATATCTTGCTCCCTCTGGTGTCTATTGGTGGCACTGCAGCAGCACCTTACACAGTGCTTCTCAGCAACCACCAAATATCAAAAGTATGCTGACTCCCTAGAAGAATCCTGAGGCAGGTGAAACAACTATGAGTCCTCAGGAAGCCCTTTGAAAAGCTTGAACATTAAACAACACTCCATGCCTCTCTTTTTCTCCCAAAACAGAAGTCTCGAATTGTGTGCCCTCTCCTGGCCAGGCTTGTTGCAACAAACTGCCTCCCTCACTCTTGTGTTCTTAGCAGCCCCAAGGTGTTCAAACTATGCCAGTTCTGTGTGCACATCAGGTAAGATGAAACAGACACCAGTCCTTTGGGCATCACTTCAAAACCAGAATACTGGACACACCTTCCACTTTTTTCTTTTCCCCTTTGTGGAAAAGTTACAAACCAGTATGCCCTCTCTTCTAAGTTACATCAACAGGCTCATGTATGTAAAGTAAAATTACTCTTTTTGCCCATGTCAGTGAAACTATTTCCAGAGTAGAGTACTGCAACTTCTTAACTGGAGTCTGGAATTCTTATAATAGTATTTGAGTATTTCTGTGAGAGGGCAAGAACTGGGACTTCCAATCCTTGTTGATGTCAATTCTCCATCATCTTAACTGAAATAATCTATGTGACATGTCTAATATTATAATACACAGCATATGTTTAATGTATGCTATTCTCTATAACTAACATCTTCTTCCACTTTAAAAAATATATTTAATTCTCTGACTAGCTCATGCTTTCATTTCTTATAGTCTCTTCTGCTTGGAATGGCTTTTTCTTTCTTTTTTGTCCAGTGAATTCATACTTAGCTTTTTAGCATAAGCTTTAATATCATCTTTGTTGTGAGTTACCAGAGAAAAACTCCCCCTTCTAAAAGATGTATAGCACTGTCTTCATTTTTTTAAAATTTTTTTCATTGTCTTCATTTTTACACTAGTATCCAAGCTATACTGTACCATAATAGGTTTTAATATTATGTGTTTCCAAACATTTCCAGGAGAGGGGCACTACCTAAATTTATCTGTGTTTCCATCATGCCCCCTGGATTTTCTGCTTTTAGTCCATCACTAGCAATGAGCGATGTGAAATACTTATTAAATATTTACTGACTAAATTGTGTAGGGCAGCCATGCGACTTTAATCTGAATTCCTAGGACCCTGATCCTCATTCAAATTGAGAAGAAGTATTAAAGATTTGGCTTTTTGTTTGTTTATTCATTTATTCATAATGTATATGTTTCGGCTTTGACCAAAATTTTCAGCTGGTAGAAAATAGCAAAATCCTTGGCCTTGTTCACCATTTGTGTGATAGCCTTATTCTGATCATCTCAGGACCCTCCCATGGCTGCCATTTACTATTCTTTATTTGGATCAACATGTCAATTATATATATATATGTATGTATACACACACACACACATATATATAGCCACTTTTAATTGTATTTGTATGGTTCTCTTGTATTTCTTTTACACAGACTTTTCATTAAATTTGACAACTGCCAATGGACTTATTTTGTAGGTCTCTGAGAGAACAGTGAATGAATAGTGTGACAGAGAGAAGGTTGGATTGTATGGGACCTTATAGATTATCCATATGTTGTCTTATTTACCAGAGGGGTAAAGCAACCTGTTTAGAATCAGTAGGCCATTTATGGACTGAGAAGATATCATCTCATTGTGGGTTTGGGTAGAAGGCACTCTTGAAAGATTATTTCATTGGATATAACCTAAACTGATGAAGAAGGGGAAAAGTTTGTTGTCATGAATAATTATTTTTTTGAGTTTATTAGGAAGGAATTATAGGGGAATATGATACCTTCTAAAAATACCTGCACGAGGCTTGGTGTCTGTATTCCAGTGCTTAGGGCCCCAGCCACATATACTGGGGCTGGCAGAATCGAACCTGGCCCAGGCCTGCTAAACAACAATGACAACTACAACAAAAAAATAGCCAGGCATTGTGGCTGGTATCTGTATCCCAGCTACTTGGGAGGCTGAGGCAAGAGAATTGCCCAAGGGTTTGAGGTTGCTGTGAGCTGTGATGCCATGACACTCTACCGAGGGCAACATAGTAAGACTCTGTCTCAAAAAAAAAAAAAAAAAATACTTTCACTAGAAATTATATTTAAATAAATTTTGGTCAAATTGGTGTTAATCAGAAACTCATTTATTTTAGTCTTTCCAGTTAAAATCATTGTAAAACACAGAGTGATACTTCTGGTTTAGCACTGTACTCTGCTTAAACTGAGGCTAGAAAATCCCTTACACTTTGGCAGGCAGCAGCCTCTGTTCTGACCTTTCCCTTGCTCTGCTCTTTCTAATGAGATAGGGAATCCCTGGGACCATTAGGACATGCCCTCCCATAGCCAATGCTCTAGGTATATGGGACCCCTAAATTCCCTGCCCAAGTGGTTCCTAGTTTGCTTCCAGGTTTTGTCTGGGCTTCTTTCTCAGTTCAGTTTTTGGAGGGTGGGTTGTATTACAGGTGTGTGTAAACAAGGGGCAGCTATTTGTGGAGAGTTTGGACAGAGTTTGGACACAAGGACTAGAGTATCCACACAAAGCTCCATGTTTTGTGTAAAATGTGGAGAAGAATCAGCTATGTGCCAGGGTCCAGAAGTTACTTAACTGTCAAGACCACCACATTCTGGCATAGAACTTGAAGGTATCTAAGAATTCTAAATGCAATCCTTGACTTTGGACATTTTGAAAACATTTTATAACATATAATTTTTTTTATAGTTTTTTGTACCTTTAAATATATAGTTGTTAGGTTATGGCCCTAGATTTGCACTTTTGATCCAAGGCTCATAAGTGTTAGGGGAATTCCTGCCTATCTTGGTTAGCATTAAGTATTATGAAAAATACTATATCTAAAACAATAAAAAATCTGATAATAATGAGTCAGAGACATTGTAAACATTTTTGAAATATAACTAATATGAACTCACCTTAAAACATAGTTTGAAATTTCTTTTTAATTAGACTCTCAGCTATTGGCTCATTTATTTAAAGTTTCCTTTTTATTCTAAAAGTGGAATGCCACTGATTGAGTGCTCCAATTAATTGGGTCAATCAACATTTTTCTGAATATTATTATTTATGAATTGATAAAAGATGTTGACGTGCCTAGCTGAGGAAAAGGGGAAGAAAATGGGCTTCATCAATGGAATGGGCCTGGTAAGGCAAATCAGAGGCAGGTAACCTTGTCATATGGAGGAGAACGTCAGGTCTGAAGGGGAAAACAGTAAAGGAAAACTGAACGACATAAATGTCAAGTACATAAGATACAAACCAAGAAACAACCAGAACCAGAGAGAGACCCTAGCATGTCACAGAATCCATTAAAAAGAAAAACTTGTAAGAGAGTAAGCTGAACTGCTATGTGAGATGTACAAGGAAGTACAGCACACAGGTACCTGGAGATGAGCAGATGCTAACTGCATGATCATAAAGAGAAATGCCGGGTTAATTCTGGGTACTGAACTTACAGGAATGTGGACAATTGAAGCACGTCTACAGGAGAGGGAATAGGATAGTAAAGGCTCCAGTACCTCTCACACAGAGAGATCGAGGGAACTCACTGGAACAAGTGCTGCCTTCATGTACCTGCAGGACTACCACAAGCAAATGGGCAGGGGACAGGAAAGGACAGGGAAGTGGTTTCTGATCAATATGTACATGAACAAGATTCTAGCATTGAGAGGTCACCCACGAAGTTTCGTGAAGACAGAGAAAACGTCGGCTGTGTTCACACCTGGATCACTAATGTGATTCTCCAACCTGGCTGAATATCTGGCAGAGCCTTTTGAAAAATAGGTGTGCTCAGCTTCCCTCCCCAGAGATTCAGATTCCGGAGGTCTTATGGGGTGAGTTCCTCTGGAGTCCCGGGATGTTTCACAGGCATGTTGATATGTGTCATCAGAGGAGAACCACAGCTCTCCTGTGAAAGACAAGGCCTGGCACACGCTAAACGCGTCTTAATTTCTTGACTCTAGGCCTTCGACCTGCCTGGTTTCTGCCTAGGACATTTTTCTCTAGACTAGCACAAGTTTCACTCCCTCATTTCACTGGGATCTAAAAGCAGGCCCATCTTCTGTCATTTATTTATCCCTTCCCTCCTTTCTTATCTTTGTACTTATCCCACATCTAAAGTTCTGTTTGTCTGTTTTTTGGTCTCATCGCCACTATAATCTAGGTTCTGTAAGAACGGTGACTTTGTCTTACTCCCTGTTGTGTACCCAGTGCTTAGCATGAAGTCCGGGAAGTAATGCACTCCCAACAAACGTGTGTTAAATTAATGACTAGATTAATGCGGGGTGACTGTTTGATCGACAGAGTGAATGGCACCCCCTCTGTGGTGAAGATATTCAAGCCCACGCTTGCTGACCACTTTTTTGAGGATGCTTTGGGGGAAATCATGCATTATGAAGGGGATTATCTCAAACGTTTCTTCACAGCCACAGAGATCAGGCAGGGTGTGATGAAGACGACGAGGATGAGGAGGAGAGAGTTGGCATGAAAAGCAGCCGAACTGAGAAGGAAGCAGAGAGCGCGGAGCAAAACGGCCTGCTGAGAAGCTGGCCACAGCTGCTGAAAAGTTTTTGAAAAATTCGCCACACTCTGAAATAACAGATGTGCCGCCAGGGCTCCGTGCGAGCATTTGTGAGCTGCGGCTCTCTGCATCTGCCTGCCCCCTCCTGCCTCCTCCCTCCCACACCCAGCAGCTTGCTGCTGCCTTCGCCCTCAGAAGGCCCTACTGGCCCTACTGGCCCTACTGCTCTTCCAGAGGGACAGCAGGCCTCCCCCACCTGACCGGGGTTTTCCATGATCCATTCCTCCTCCCCTCTTAACTCCTCGGCCTCCTCTCTCCCGGTACCTCTGCTTTGCTCACTCTGCTTCCGCGGGGTTGGACTCCTGCTGTCCTTTAAACGCACCAGGCCTGGGCCCACCTCAGAGCTTTGCACCGCCTGTAGTCTCTGCCTGAAGGTTTTCCTCCAGAAGGCCTCTTGGCTCCCTTCCCCATACCCTCCACGTCAAGGCTTTGCTCCAATCTCACCCTCTTGTAAAGTCTGACTTTGAGACACTATTTAAAACATCAATGTGGGCCGGGCACCGTGGCTCACACCTGTAATCCCAGCACTCAGGGTAGCAGAGGAGGGAGGATCCCTTGAGCTCAGGTGTTTGAGACTAGCCTGAGCAAGAGTAAGATTCCATCTCCACTAAAAAGAAAATAAATTAGCTGGGTGTGGTAGCATGTGCCTCTAGTCCTAGCTATGAGGGAGGCAGAGGCAAGGGGAGTGCTAGAACCCAGGAGAGTGAAGTTGCTGTGAGCTAGGCTGATGTTACAGCATTCTAGCCTGGGCAACAGAGTGAGACTCTGTGTCTAAAAATAAATAAATGAATAAATAAAAAGGGGAAAAAGTAAAATAGAAACCTTGCTCTTTCTACATACCACAGAAATTATTATCCTGTTTTATATTTCTCATTTTTCCGTGTACTTGTTACTTACTAATATACTGTGGAATTTTATTTATTGTGTCTCAATGATTATTATTAGCCTTCCTACAACAGCTCCCCCAACTGGAATGTTGATGAGGGCAGTGAAGAATTTTTGCTTGGTTTAAAACTGCACTCTCCGTGTACAGAAAGGTGCCTAGGATATAGGACATGTTCCAAAAAGATCTTCTGTATGACAAAGTGAATGAATGATATATCAAAATGCAATAAAACCAAGAAGAGAGTTAATTAAGTAATGCTCATCCCATGAAAGAACTTGGGGATCCCCGGTCCTTGTGACTTTAATTTCTACCTGGCATTCACATTGGCTTCTCATCTTCACCAGTCAGTAGTTCATTCCAGAAGCATTTATTTAACACCACTGTGAACAGAACACCTTGTTGAACTCTCAAAGGAGGCAAGTCAGAGAAGACAGTCTCAAGTAGCTCGCAGTGCAGACGTTCTGATAAAAACCCCAGGACGGTGGGTTATACAAAACGCGCACACCACATTTCCTTTGATAAAATATAAATGGGAGAAACTTAGTATCTTTAATTGCTTAACGGAAATCAGGGATTTGAGAGGAAAATAGGGAACTGCCTTTGAAATGTTAAGTATACACTGTGAATCTCTAGAGATGTTTTACAGATTTGCTGAGCTATGTCCATGTGAGATGACCCCGGCAGGAAAGGCTGGAGAATCATGCAGAGCGTGTGGTGGGTGAGGAGGGGGATAGAGGAGAAGAGTGAAGGAATGAAGAACGTAAATCAGGAATATTCAGGGAACTCCCCTCCAGGGTAAACATGGTTCCCTGAGTCACAGGCCAGTGAAGGAAAGGAGGAGAAAATGGGGATTCTAAGAGAATGTTAAGGTGCTTTCATTATGGATGCTGAGAGCAAAGAGAGGAATATGGATGCAAAGATTGCATGAGACAAGAGATGTTCCATGAATGTTGAGGTCTTAATGGACCTTCTTTTTCCTATTTTACTTATGGTCCATCCTGCAGGGTTTTTTTATATCCATGTTTGTATGTTATAAAAATAGAATAGTTAGGTAGCTCTCAGCTGTAATAACGTTCACTAGGAATCTCGGCTGATTAATATGGACCTTGCATATAACCAGATAAAGGCGTACCCCTCGAGCCTTCCAGGAAAGCATCTTCATCTTCTCATACACCAAATAAAAAATTAATGCAATTGATAAACTCAGGAATGAGGGTGAAAAAGCAGGATAAACTAGTCAAAACAGAAAACAAACACAAACAAAAATGGCAAAACAAACAACAACAAAAAAATACCCAAGTAGCCAGGGGTAGAGGCATAGATATTTCAAGAAGCAGGGAAGATCAACAAAGATTAAGGAAAGCTATAACTCTGGGCAAAGCCAAAGAAGTCACATGGGACTTTGCTTGGGACGTTACCTTAATTCTCAACCCTCAAATAGGTAGTTGAACAAATTATGTGTTCTTCATAGAAGTGGAGTGGATAGGAAAATGCAAGAATGTTCTTTTAGTTTCTTCATGGTGGCTCTGAATAAGAAAAAACTCTTAAACTACTGAGCAGATAGATGCATAGGCACGTAGAATTATGAGCATAGTAAATTTATAAAGTGTCTGGGCAAAGAGTCAAATAATTTGGCTGGGCATAGTGGCTAATGCCTGTAATCCCAACATTCTGCAAGTCAGAGATGGGAAAATCAATTCAGGTTAGAACACTGAGACCAGACTAGGCAACATAGTGAGATCCTGTCTTTACAAAAATTTCAAAAATATATCATCCAGGTGTGGTGGCATGTACCTGTATTTCTAGCTACTCAGAGGCTAAGGCAGAAGGATCCCCTGAGCCCAGGAGTTTGAGTCTGTGGTGCACTGAGATCACATCATTGCACTCCGGCCTCGGTTGACAGAGCATAACCCTATCTCCCTGTAATTATTATTTTAATGTCAGAGAAGCCTGTTCATGAACCAGTTACATACGGAGCATGTATAACTTTAGATAAGTAAATTTTATCTGTAGAAAAGCTCAATTATTAATTCTTTTCCTACTCAAAAATGCTATCAAATTCTGAATATGTTTTATAAAGGAAAACAATGTTGTGAGAGCAGAAAAGTGCCCCTTCTGAAGTTCACAGGCCTAGTTCTAATAAAAGTAGAAAACTTTAAGACTCCTTGAAAGAACTAAAATGTTTTGAGATACACAAAGACCAAGAAGGTAAACTCTGGGTGGACAGAAACAAATGTAGCCCTCCCAGCGCCACCGGTAAGCCAAGTGAGATGTGCCTTGCACGGGCGAACCAGAGAGGACACTGTCGACTGTGTTTCTTGGAAGTGAAATAATGGACCGTGACATAGCCCTTCCCAGAACTTTCACAGTGATCCATCTGCCTTTCATCCTCTACTTTCTTGAAACTCTGCCATGTTTTATTCTTTTGTGATTTTGTGACAGTGACCATCTTAAAAATATCAGCATGTCTATAAGGGACAATACCCACCACGTAAGAGGAACATGTAATAAATGTTTATTATGCACATCTATACATTAGGACATTTGGGGGGGACAGGTAAAGTAAGTCCTGTGAAGCATTAGATCCTCTGGGCACAGAATTTAGACTATGGAGAAGATTAGCTGCATAACCAGTGACCTGGGAGCGGGCTGCATACCAGCCCCATCCATTCTAGACTGGGTCTGATGCGGTAAAGGACAGCAAAGGGACACCCTTCTCAACATGTTGAATTAAGAACATAACCTCATTTGGTCAAAATTACCAATTTAGTTTTGAAAGTTAGAATGCAGCTTTTTTACTTTGTGGCTCTATAGCGAAAAGAAAAGAACAAGCAGCTAATGAGCATATACTACGGGCCAGGCGCTGCGTTGGGGGCTTCCACTTTTCTTATCTGAGCACCGCCTGGAGGAGGCTTCCCGGGAGGCTCGAGAGGAACGGTGTGGCCATGCTGTGGCTATTTGGCTACCAGGGAAAGGAGAGAAGTTTCCTTAGCGAGTATTGCCTCCTACTCAGGATACTCCTGGGGAGACAGGGTTGACAAATGCAGTCTACAGTAAGTGTAAAGAACAGGAACGTGAAGGTAGAAAATCCATTCCAATCAAATGAGACTGGCATTCATTATCTCAACTTCTTAGTTTTGTTATATATATATTTATATGTATTTTGTAAATATATCTATATTTTATAAATATATTTATATTTTGCTTTATTTATTTATATATATTTATATATATTTTTTTTATTAAATCATAAGTGCATAGACCATGTATACATTAATGCATTTATGGGGTATAATGTGCTGATTTCATATAGAACTAGGAGCATTTATATCACACTGGTTAATACATAGTTTTGGATCCCCCCTCAATAGCCTACATTCCAAGTGTGCCATGAACCCGTGTGAATAGTTAGGTTTGAATGACTTTAAAGTGCAACAGAGAATTTTGTTAGTGTTCAGATGCTAATCTGTGCATTTTCCACTTGGGGAGATAAGAGGAGATGATCAGTTATTTCTGTCTTTGGAAGTTCTGCTGCCAAATACCCTGATACCACAGAGCTTTGCCTGGCTTGTTCTGTGGAGGTCATCTCGTGTTCCATGTCTATATATATATGGGATGAGGATGTGAGCTTCAAAAATCTTAATGGCATGCTCTTTTGTGGTAGTTTTTCTATTATACTTTATAAAGAACACAAGACAAAAATTATATAAATTGGTTAGAAAGAAAGAGTGTTCTATGAAAGCCAGTCCTAGGTTCCGTAATGAACACTTCTATTCTTACAGGGAATGTGATAAGGTCAATGTTGACTGCAGATGATGAGCAACCCAGTTCGGTGTTTTTTCTAAATATATCACTGCCAGTATCACCCTTGGCAGCACCCCGCTTCTTCCTTCCACTCGGGATTTCCTACCAGATAGGGAGGGAGCTCATTACTAACCAGGAAGGTAGAATTGATGCTAACACCCACAGTAGCAGCTCAGTCAGCCCCTTAGTTACCTTTCCTTCTGCTGAAACTCCCAGCACCCTCTGGTGAAAACCTTGGCATGGCACGCTGCAAATCCCAGGGCCCCTCACTAATGCTTCACTTTTCATGGAGGTCATGAGTAAGTCAAGCAAGACTTTCTTTGCCTGCCCCCAGCTGAGTGACCTGCTTTCTCAGCAGCACGGTTTCTCTAATGAGATTGTTTCACAAAGAGAAGAATGAAATCAAGTGTCAGGGGGTTGGATCAAAGTGGCTCTCATCCTCTGAGGCACAGGGTCACGCTGCAGGAACAAATGAGCCCCTGGACCAGAGAGGGTCCTGTTGAGAACACACCTCCACCCCCATCACGTCTCTTTTCTCTCCTTGTCCGTGACCCATCTTTAAAATTAGAGAAAGGATCTCCCATGCAAATATTGGAAATGATTTCAAGAAAGACGCATGAAATTTCTAACATCTAGTTATACTTTTGACTGTTTAGTTCATCATACAAACATTCCTCTGTCCATCATCCTGTACATGCTACTTAACCTACCAATAGCCCTGGGAGGCAGACTCTTGTTTAACACTGTTTTACATTTATTGCAGAGGAAACTGAGGCGCAGAAATGTTAAGGAACTGGAATCCAAAACAGACAGCTAGTAAATAGCAGTTTTATCTGATTCTCAAAGCCTACGATTTAGCAAGAAATACACGCCTGGTGCTGAGCTGGGCAATGTGGGGGAAACCAAGATGAAACAGGCCACACCATGGCCTCAAGCAGTTTGGAATGTACTTTTGGAGACAGAGATGAACTTAGATAACAGAAAAACAATATAAGGAAGAATGTGAAAAGGTTATATCATGATACATGTGCAAAGAAATGCTTTGGAAACACTAAGGTGGGGGTAAGATGATAATAAAATAAGTATCATTTGCTGTGTTGTTTTGAATGTGACAACAACTTATACAGAAGAGACTATTACTGTTCTATGTTATAGAAAATGAAATTACACCTTACGCTAAATCATTGAGGAAATAGGAGAAACAAAATTTGAGCCTGCATCTTCTCAGTGCAGGGCCCACACTCTTAACTTTCATGTTATACTAATTGACTGTCAGGCAGAATTCTATTTCATAGACAAATAGTAATTTCAGTGGGGCATGGAAGGATACAGTTTCTACAAGAAAAGTTCTTTGGTGGGAAGGAGGACTCAGTCCTTGCAGGCAGTGAATAAAATGTGTGCAGCGGCACAGACATAGGAGAGGATCGCAATGTGGATTCCTGATTTGTGGAAGAGGAAATCATGGAGAGAGGGGAGAAACAGTTTTTTGCTAAAACAGATTACATAAATCTTGTTTTGCATGTATGGTATGCCTTATATATTAGAATAGTTGTAAAGTGGTCAATTTGAAGGAAAAAATATAGCACGTTGAATGGGTCTATTGATTATCTCTAGATATCCTATTTTACTAGTTCTCATTCTTTTCAAGTACAGTAATGATTTTTTAAAAAATTCATGTTTATCTCATGGCCTCATTTAGTAAAAAAGCACTATTCAATTAAAAGTGCTTTCCAAACAGGTACAGTGGCTCACCCACTTAATTCCAGAATTTTGAGAAGCCGAGGTGGGAGAATCACTTGAGTCCAGGAGTTTAAGACCAACCTGGACAACATAGCAAGACCCAGACCCTAAAAAAATATAAAAAATTAGCCAGGCATGATGGTGCATACCTATAGTCTCAGGTATTCAGAAAGCTGAGGCAGGGGGATCACTTAAGCTCAGGAGTTTGAGGCTGCAGTGAGTTATCATCATGCCATAGCACTCTAACCTTGGTGACAGAGTGAAACTGTTTTAAGAAAAAAAAAAAAAACGCTTTACAATTGCTAATGATGCTCAAGTCTCTGGATAAATAAGAGAGTAATGGCCAAGAAGCATGTGATGCAAAGGCAGAGATAAAGCCCTGGCACAAATAACTCTTCATGCTGAACAGGGGGCACACGCTGCCCGACCTGGGTGTTTGAGGAAGGCGGCCAAACTGAACTACCCTTGAGTATTCCTTCAACTGCTAATAATCCAGGGGAAAGAAAGACAAAACAAAGTAGGGAAACTTGAGCAAGTGAGAGCTGGCTGTCGAGGAAGGCCAGAGCACAGAACTCATACAAGGGGTGGTTTAAGTCTAGGCAATCCTGGGAGGGCTTTTTCATGGCCATGCATTTCCAGCTATTAGAAAGGTAATGGGAAACCTCTGAAGGTTGTTCATAACATAGGAACAGACTGGCAAAGCATTAGAAAGTCTGGCACTATGGTGCTAATTCTGAATGGTCTGGAGTCAGATAGACTGGAGGTTTGAAAGACTGGTTGGAGCTCCAGGTGCTTGTTCAAGTGAGAGGTAAAGAAAGGGGTGAGTTGAGAGATGTTGCAGAGAGAGGATACAGGGGCTTTGTAAATGATTAAATTTAGAGAACAAAGAAGAAACAATCAGGATCATACTGGAGAAAGAAACTAACATTAACATTAAATAATTGTTATGAAAAAGGAGCTACTAGCCATGTTGAATTTGAGGTGCCTGTGAGACAATCAAAACACAGCCAGCGGCAAGAGAATTAGGGGCAAAATCCTCCTTATCAGGCATGATGAGCATTATTCAGGTGACGGGACACTAATAGCTCTGACTTAAGCATTGTCAAAGCTATCCTTACAACAAAAACATTTGCACTCCCCAAATATTTTGAAATTAAAAAAGAAGAATGAACAACAGCAAAAAGAACACACTGTGGGGAAAGGACAGTATCTTCAGTAAATGGTGCTGAGAAAACCGGATCTACATATGCAGAAGAATGAAGCTAGACCCTTATTTATCGCCATATACAAAAATCAAATAAAAATGGGATAAATATTTAAATCTAAGATCTGAAATTATGATACTACTAAAGGACAATGTTGGGGAAATACTCCAGACCACTGGCATGGACATGGACTTCTGGAGTAATACCCCAAAGCACAGGTAACCAAAGCATAACTGTACAAATGGGATCATACCAAGCTATCAATGAAATGGTTTTACACAGCAAAAGAGACAGTCAACAAGGTGAGGAGCCAACCCACAGAATGGGGGAAATATTTGCAAACTACCCATCTGCCCAGGGTATATAAGGCACTTCAACAACTCCAACTCGATTAGAAAAAAATCAAATAATCCAAATAAAACATAGACAAAAGATGTAAATAAACATTTCTCAAAAGAAGACATGCAGATGACTGACAGGTCTTATGAAACAATTCTCAACATTATTAGTCATCAGAGAAATGCAAATGAATAAGATGATGAGATATCTCACCCCAGTTAAAATAGCTTTTTATCAAAAAGACAGGCAATAATGAATCCTGGTGGGGACATGGAAAAAGGAGAAGCCTCACACACTGTTGGTAGGTTGTAATTTATCAGTGTAACCATTATGGAAAACAGTATGAAGTTTTCTTGAAAAACTAACACTAGAACGATCATATGATCTAGCCATCCCACAGCTGAGTATAATGTCCAAAGGAGAGGAAGTCACTATATCAAAAGAGTATCTGTACTCTCATCTACACACAGTAGAATAATATAGCCACAAAAATAATGAAGTCCTGTCACTTGCAGCAACATGGACGGAACTGGAGAACATTATGTTAAGTGAAATTCGCCAAGCACAGAAAGACAAATCTCACAAGTTCTCACTCGTATGTGGGAACAAAATATTAAAAATAATTGACCTCATGGAGACAAGGGAATAGAATGATGGCTACCAGAGGCTGGGAAGGGCAGTGGGAGGGAGGGATAAAGTGGTGATGGTCAGTGGGTACAAAAATAGAGTTAGATAGTTATATAGAATGAGTAATATTTGGTAACACTAAAAAGTGACTATGATCAGTAATAAGTTAGGATATACTTTAAAAGAAGAAAAGAGTGTAATTGGAATATCCTAACACAAAGAAATGCTAAATGCCTGAAGTGAGTAATACTCCATTTACCTGATTGGATTAATTAATGTTCCATGCCTATATCAAAACATCCCATGTAACCTATAAAGACATATAACTAATATGTACCCATAATAATTAAAATTGTTGAAGAATAGGGGAGTATAATATTTCATGTGATCCTATCATTTTCTCAGCGTGTGTTTTCTTTTGCATGTAGTAGTCTTACAATGCACAGTCATTTCACTAGACACTTGATAATATCTTTGGCTGCATTCCACCTGGGAAATAGGAAAGAAGAGGAGAGGAGAGAGGGAGATAGGAACAGAGGAGTGAAGTCATCCCATACAGGCAGTTTTATACTATGCTCAGTTTCAATGGAAGAAAGGTTTGATCCTGAGGATGATGAATGAACTGAAGGGCTGAGAGGCCCCGAGGGAGGACTTTATGCTTTCTGAGAGAGTGGTGTGGGATAAAGAGCCTCTTGAGAAAGTCAAGTTGAATGAACCACAGGCCATGACAAACTGCAACCTTGCCTTTGAGGTCCGCAGGGACAGTGGACAGAGCATATGTCTGTATTTCACATGCTGCTTGTCCTAGCAGAATGGAAGTTTATTAGGCATGGGTGGCTCTGCGGTTTTCTAGCAAGTCATCTCATCCCCTACTCTGCTGTCCCTGGGAAATGATTTAAAGGTCCTACCTTATGGGAGTTCATTGTGTAGCCACCACTTTGTTTCTTTCAGGCTCTACACTGGCTGTAGTTTAGATGAGAAGACATTCCCATCTCGGAGTGGCAGGATGGGACAGCAGGTGTCTTTGGGAAAGTAGGGAAGAATGAGACAGAGATTTTTCACATCGTGACAATTAACAACAACAAGAAGAATGTTTTAGTGTCCATAAAAACCAGCAAAGTGTCATGACACTTCTTGGCCGTAAATAGCACTCTTTCAGAACCTGGAAGGTAATTTGAGGTGTCCTGCCAATCTCCTCCCTTTCTGTCCCAGCACACGTGCTATAATACCTGTCCCAGGCAATATTGTCAGCTGTGACTTTGTGATCTGACCAAATTTCCACTATTTTGGTATTAAATTGGGTTTGAACTTGGGTCTCAATTCAATTCTGTTCAATTAACATTTCTTGAACCCATAAGGCAAGGTCACATCCAAACCCTCCTAAACAAGTAAATTGATCTTGAAGCCTGAGAGAACCAGGCTTTTTGACAACACTTCTTGTATCTGACAGTGTTTTTCTGCTTAAAATATCTCAGGGTTAGAGAGTTGGAATTACTTGGCACTGGGGACAGCTAAGAGACTATATTTCACATGGATCTTTGAGTTGGGATAGTGGGTCCTGCCAAAGATTCTGTAGGTCATATTTAAAATGTAAGTAAAGACTAACATGAATGGCATCTGGTGTCAGCTTCTGGAACTTCAGGCACAGTGAATAAAGGATAATTCAATGCAATAGAATTTTATATGAACTGTAATTTAAGAAAATAAAACAGTAGCATAAAAATATAATGACTTGCATCACATACACATTTTAAAATAGTGATTATATTCAAAAAAATGAAAAATCTCAAAAAGATATCTGCATCCCCATCTTCGTTGCAGCATTAACCAACACCAAGATGTGGAAATAGCTATGTACACTGACAGATAAATGGATAAAGAAAATATGATTATATATAATATTATTTAGCAATGAAAAAAGATATTCTGCCATGTTTGACAATGTGGATGAAACTTAACAACAAATAAATCAGATACAAAAAGACAAATTGAGCATGGTATCAGTTACTTATGGAATCTTAATATGGAAAACTCATAGAAATAGAGAGTATAATGGTGTTTGTCAATAGCTGGAGCTGGGGAAAATGGGAGATGCTGATTAAAGAATGGAAACTTTCAGCTGGGATCAGTGGCTCATGCCTGTAATCCTAGCATTTGGGAGGCCAAGGTAGGTAGATTGCCTAAGCTCACAGCGAGACCCCCATTTCTAAACAAAAACAAACAAACAAAAAATAGCTGAGCATTGTGGTAGGTGCCTGTAATCCCAGTTACTTGGGAGGCTGAGGCAAGAGAATTGCTTGAGCCCAAGAATTTGAGGTTGCTGTGAGCTGTGATGCTACTGTATTCTACTCAGGTGACCAAATGAGACTCTGTCTCAAAAAAAAAAAAAAAAAAAAGGATGGAAACTTTCAAAACTTTCAGTTATACACCAAAAGTTCTGGAAATCTAATGTAAAACTTGGGTGGTGGTGAATATGTTAATTAATTTGATTGTGACACTCATTAAACAATGTACATATATGTAAAATCATCACATTGTACACCTAGACAATCTTTTGTCAATAAAATATTTTAAAGGGTGGCGGCTCACGCCTGTAATCCTAGCACGCTGGAAGGCCGAGGCAGGTGGATTGACTTGAGATCAGGAGTTGGAGACCAGCCTGAGCCAGAGCAAGACCGCATCTCTTAAAAAAAAAAAAAAAAAAAGGCCAGGTGTTACATCAGGCACCTGTAGTCCTACTTGGGAAGCTGAGGAAAGAGAAGCACTAAAACCCAGGAGTTGAGGTTGCTGGGAGCTGTGATGCCCTGGCACTCTAGCCAGGGTGACAAAGTGAGACTCTGTCTCAATAAGAAAAAATTAAATATTTTAAAATAATTTTTTTATTATATAATAAATTGATATTTGTTAAATAAATTCTACTAAAGTAAATATATTACAAAGGGGAACCAGGAATCTAGCTAGTTGATAAAGGAAGAACTAGTAGATACGGGCTGTAAAAAGGCAAACATGGAACAAGTTAAGAAAGAAAAACAAATGAATAAGTAGCTTTGCAAATAAATTTAGTGTCTCTTTTGAGTTCCATAATAAATGTCTAGCTTCAGGGATGTGTCTTTATACTTCCCCTTCTATATGATTCCCTTATAAAAATACAAGTATTTCTAATCACCAAGGGTCATGATTCAAAGGATCAAAAGTTGCCTGCCTGTAAAAACATTGTCATGAGACAAAACCAGATAATTTAGTTTTATTGTCATGAGACAAAACCATGATAATTCAGTTTCTCTTCTATAAGCTGAGGATTACACTGAAATGGAAAATGAGTATTTTAAGAAGGTACAAAAGTAAGAAGAGAGTTCCGTTCTCTCGTATACAAGATTTGAACTGCAATGTTTCACTTTCTTTTTGTTTCATTTTACAAACATACACATGATCATTCCATCATCTCACATTTTAGCATGTACTACAAATCCTTCATGTGCTAATAATATTGTCAAAATGCACATTTCCAGATCCCACTCCTGGCGGTTCTGATTCAGTAGGTGTGGTGGCAAAGCCTAGGAACAAATATTTGTATTTATTTATTATTAAATGTTTTAAAATATCTCCAGTAAACTTCTTAGTGATTTTTAGATCACATTTGAGAAACTGGATAAAGACCTATGTTCAGCATTTAGGTCCATCTATGGTAAAGGTGAAAATAGAATCAAGCTTTAACGGAACATCCACTACTTTAATAGATTGCGCATATGCAATTGTCAGCATTAGTGCTTTAACGGATCAATTTTATAGTTTAGTGGAAGAAGATGAGCATAAACTCAAATAAGAATGATACAATGCAATAAAAATGTACTTAGTGAATTGCATGGATGAACAGCATAAGTTAAGAAGAGCTCAGAAGAAGGAAAGATCACTTTCAGTTATGAGGTTGAAGAGATTAAGACATAAATTTATTTGAAATAGAATTTAAAAGGTCCATTTACATAGGGGTATGTGGGCGGGTGGGATTTCAGTAACAAAAGGATGAAGAAACACATGAAACACGTGGAAGAAGGTTCCACCTGTGGTGCAGCCTATGAGCTAGTTGGGCAGAAGCACTGGACCCACTTCCAAGAGTCCTGGGAAGAGAGGCCAGGGAGGTCTGCTGCACCCTGAATGAGTGCAGTGCGTTCCATGACCATTCTTCCTTGATTTGGCTGTGACTTCATTTCAGAATACTTCATCCTCTAGACCTGCTGTAAGCACTTTTCTTGGGAGTTGGGGAGCTGGAATTTCCTCCCTTTCCTATGGGGAAGCAAAAATGAATTCTGCCTAATTGAGGTGTCCACCCTCAATCAGAGAGTAAGTTGGGTGCTGGTTTCTTACCATTCTTCTATTGTTAGATGGACTGCTGTCCCGAGAATCAGGCGCCCCTGAGCACATGGCAGGCAGCCTGTCTATCCTTCACTCCCTGGGATCTTTCTTCTTTAAACCCCTACTGAGGAGATTTCTTTAACTAATAGACATCTGCATGTCCTGATTAAGCTGTTCTCGCTTAAATGGGCACTTTCCCAAAATATGCTATTAGACCACCTCAGGTCTAATCTGAAAGCAGAATTACACTGCACACGTGGAGAGTTGGAGCTTCCCGCTCTCCCTCTGCCCTCCCCACTGCCTCCAGAGAGCCTTTGGCAGGATCTGAAGTTGTGGGTAGCTCTTAGACTCTTAGAGGATCCTCAAACAAGGCCGTGGGGAACATTCCAACTGCCTTCAAACTGCATCTCTCTCTCTCTCCCTGTGGGAAAATGTATCTCCTTGTAACAAGCTGATGGAGGAACACGTCCCCAGCAGCTAGCCTGGTAGCTCAAAATCCAGGGATTCCTTAAGAAGAAAATGACACATAACCAAATCCAGAGATTTACAGTGCAGCATTAAAAACAATCATTAATATAGTCTTCCCACAGTACTTAACGAGGATGACGGCTGGTGGTAATGATAAATTTCTGACAGTACTCATTTGCCAGGGGCCCTCTGGGGAAGGAAGCTGCTGCTAGCCGAAGCATTTAGAATCTGTGCTAAACTCTTCTCAGTAGGAATGTCCTTGCAGATGCTGCTGAGGAGATGAAGGGCTGAAGGTGAGGTATTAGCTCTCATAGAAAGTAAGAACATATCGACCTGGGCAATTAAAGACAATCTCTTCAGATACATGCATTGTTATCAATAACATGACAGTTTTGCCTATTTGAAATTCAGCCTTGTGTTTCACACTGAACCCTTAGGTGACTGTCAATTCAAAACTTTAAAGGGGACTTCATCAAGCTAAGAATTCAGCTCCCGGAAACTCCACCCTCTTTTAGTTGGTTTTTGGTTTCCCTTATGGAAACCAAAACTGGGGGGTTCAAAAGTTTCTGAGGTCCCAGCATTCCTTGTTCTGCTAATTCTGAAATAATCTGAGCTCCCATTTATGGAGTAAGATAAACTACAGTTTTTTTGAGTAAAAATAAGTTTGCTTAACCCTGTGGCAAATACTTTATAAATTATCTCAATTATTAACTGTAATTGCTCTTTGTGCTAGCTATCATTATTCATATTTTATAAATAGAGAAATTGAGATCCAGTGAGTTAAAATCCCATTCAGGGCCACACATCTTGCAAACAGTTAAGCCAGAACTTAAATCCAACAATATTGAACACCGTGGCCTGAGCTCCTAAACCGTTACAGCACATAGTGCCTCTCACCAGTCTACTGGGCCCACCCCTGCTCCCTCTCACTGTTCCTCTATGTATACACATTTCCTTCTCTGTATCTGGCTATCAAAATTTATATATTGGTCCCAGGCCGATCTTAAATATGATTTTCGTCTTGAAGCCTATTCTAATTTTTCTTTCCCCTCCTTTATACTCTCCCCACCAGATACGGATTGTGTTTCTGAGTGTTGTCAGTACAGACCACATTCCCCATATGGTTGTTTTTCTTATTTTGCCTTGTTTGCTTGGGATATTCAACATAAATTCCCAAATTGTGGCTAATGTACATCTCTAAAAATTTAATCAAATATTTTCCATATGGTAGGTGCTCACTAAAAATCTACAAAACGTAATTTGCTGAAAGCATTCCTACGATTAATGTGGGTCAGAGCTCAGACTAAGGATTGGTCCTAATTGGGTATTCACAAATGAGGGCCTGGAATTATGTGCCTGTGTTTCCCATGTCGGAGACTGAGGGTTGTGAAATGAGTTTCTGGACTTTACAAGGCTTTAGATATTGTAAATGGGTGGTGGATGAGAGGCAGGAGAAAGTAAATTACCAAAGGTCACACAGCTTTGAAGCTGTAAAGCTCCGAACTGTGATTCAGATCACCTTCATACTAGAGCAATATTTTTTTTACTAACATCATGCTGACACAAACAGAATGACCAGTGACATTTAAAATATCTTGCCATCAATTTTTCAGGTCCTGGTGTCCAGCAAGTTTTCCCTTGTAATATGACTGAAAACTTTAGAAGGGATAAGACCTTAGCTTTAAGAAATAAAATAGTTTAACAGTTTTTTAAAGACAGTTTCAATTCAATAGAGTCTGTACTGTCATAAGAATGGTGCTCCAGCAGAAACCTCTCAATTATTCACAGATGGGTCCTCAAGAGCAAATTTTGCTTTTAAGTTCTTATTGACATTATTACCCACTCAATTCGGTTAAATCCTTTGTTAAAGCAATTCTAGTGTACTTTTCTTCTGCAGATTTTAAAACAGTAAGAGTGTGAAGGAAAAGACTATTTTAAAGTCAAACTCTTAAATAGAACATACTCTGAAAACTCTGCTTATACATTTAACACATTTTGATTGAGCAAAGCATCACAGTCAATATAAAAATACCATAAGGAGACTTCCAATTTCTAGGTATGACAAAGTACTTGGTATTATATTCACTTCCATGCTGAAGAAAATTATAAAAGCTGGATAGCTGGATTTTTTTTAAAAAGTACAATACCACACTATCTCCTGTATAGATAGACTCTAAAACAGTTGACCTTATGGAAGCAGAGTCCTCTACCAGGAGGGGGAGTATGGAGGAATTGGAGAGACAAAGGTCAAAGAACAAAAAAAGATTCAGTTAGAAAGACTAAGTTCCACAGATCCATTGTACAACATGATGACGATAGTTAATAATGATGTACTTGTAGATTTTAAATGTTCTTGCCACAAAAAATAAGTATGAGAGGTAATGGATATGTTAATTAGCTTCATTAAGCCATTCCACAATGTATAATATATTAAAATATCATGCTGTACACCATAAATATATAAGATTTTTACAAATTTAAAAACCCACCAAACTCTTTGAAAGCAACTAGGAAAGCTGAAGTTGGAGGGAGGGTGGTGTCAAGATGCTGGATAAGAAGGGAGTCACTAAGCTATGCATCTATTGATTCACAGTAAGGGGCAAAGAGACCAAGAGAAAGCAGCTGTCTCTGCACTAAGAAAACAGAAAAAAGAAAAAGAAAAAAAGAAACAAGGAAAAGAATGAAGAAATGTAGCGCTACGGAAGCATCCAGGGCAGAAGGGGCTATGATCCTGAGATCTGCAAGAAATTTTCCCTCTAGGCATATGTCAATTTCCAAGATGTATAAGCATGGGCAAGAGGCCAAGAAATCAGGCAGAAAACAGCTGCTAAGAGACTAGAAAATATAAGCAGAGACTTATATTTGCCAATAAATTTGAAAACTTGGGTGAAAATAATGTATTCCCTGCAAAACAATTTACCAAAATTGGCACAAGAGGTGTCAGAAAATCTAAGTAGCCCAATATCTATTTAAAAAAATTAATGCATAATTAAAAATCTCCTTACAAAGTCAACTTCATGCCCTTCATTGCTGAATTCCGGCAAACATTTAAGCAAAGATAAAAATCTGAAGAAAAAAAAAAAAACTTCCACAGAGAAAACAAAAAAAGGGGAACATTTCCAAAATCATTGTTTAAGGTCATTATAATCTTGGTAACAAAATCTGACCAAAAATTCAAATAAAATAGAAAGAAAAATAACAAGCCTTTATAAATGTAAGTGCAATAATAAAATTACAGCTCATTACACATGTATACATATACATACATATATATATATAATAATATGTCAAATTAACTTAGGTTTTTTTTTTTTCCTAAGGAACACAAAGTTAGCTTACTTATTTAAAATATCAATATAATTCATCATGTTAACAGAATAATGAAAAAAGACTCTATGATTTTTCTCTATGTATGTAAAATTTGTATTAAAATGCAACACTCATTCATGACAGAAACTTTTTAGCAATTAGGAATAGAAAGGAATGTCCTCATCTCATGTAGGAGATTCACCAACATTCATGGTAAATATATTTGATTATGAATATTGAAAATTTTCCCTCAGAAATTAGAAATGAGACAAGGATATGTGCTATTCCTGCTAGTAATATGATACCCAAGCTCTCAGATAATGCAATAAGGCAAGAAAAATAAGGGAAGCTGTGAGGATTATAAAGGGAAAAGGAAAACTGTCATTATTTGCAGATGGCATGTGGTGTACATCAAATATACATGCAATCCTGAGTGAAAGATGTTAAACAGGAAAAAAATATACTATGAACTTGGGTGGCACCTGTGGCTCAATGAGTAGGGCGCTGGTCCCACATACCAAGGGTGGTAGGTTCAAACCCATCCCCAGCCAAAGTGCAACAAAAAAATAGCCGGGCATTGTGGCAGATGCCTGTAGTCCCAGCTACTTGGGAGGCTGAGGCAAAAGAATCACCTAAGCCCAGGAGTTGGAGGTTACTGTGAGCTGTGACGCCATAGCGTTATCTAGCAAGGATGATAAAGTGATTTTCTGTCTCTTAAAAAAAAAAATACTATGAACTCTATTTATCCTAAAAGAAAATAAAAAGGGAAATGCTATGGTGAAAATTCTCATGACAATGGTTACTTTGGGAGAAGTAATACTGAGGACAGGGAAGCATCTGGGTTTTGGTGATATTTTACTCTTTTTTAAATATTTTATTAATTTATTGATTCATTAATTTCAGGATATTATGCAGTACACATGTTTGGGTTATATAACTGTTTTGTACAGATAGAGTTAAAGTTAGAAGTGTGTCCTTCACCCAGATAGTGGTGTGCATTGTATCCATTAGGTGTGAATTTACTCCTTCTTCCCTTCCTCCTCCCTCCCACTTCCTTGAGTTTTACCACATGTGTACACACAAAATGTCCCTCCCCCAAGAGTTGTGCCATAAACTGTGAGCCCCCCATTCTCTCTCTTGTCCCCTTTCCTAGATCCCTCATTCCTCTACCTGTGTTAGATCATCTACTGCCTTCATATTAGAACTAAGTACCTTGAATTCTTGCTTCTCCATTCTTATGATGCTTTACTAAGAAGAATTTGTTCCACCTCCATCTAGCTTAATACAAAAGATGTAAAGCTTCAATCTTTTTTAGTGATTGAATAGTATTCCATGGTATACATATACCACAGCTTATTAATCTATTCCTGGGTTGGTGAGCATCTAGGTTCTTTCCATATTTTGGTGATTCTAAGTTGAGCTGCGATAAACAGTCCAGTGCAAATGTCCTCATGATTTTTTTTTTCTGGATAAATGCCTAGTAATGGGATTACACTATCAAATGGGAGGTCTAATTTGAATTCTTTGAGGATTCTCTATACTTTCCTCAATTAACAAATGGAAATTAATTAAGCTTAAAAGTTTCTACATAGCTAAGGACACAACAAGTAAAGCAGTAAGACAATTTTCAGAATGGGAAAAGATATTTTTAGGGTATCAATCTGACAAAGGGTTGATAACTAGAATCTATAGAGAACTCAAATTAATCAACAGAAAAAGAGTAAACAATCCCGTATACTCTGGGAAAGAAATATGATAAGAACCGTTTCTGATATGACAGATGAATGGCTAAAAAACATTTGAAAAAAATGCTCATAGTCCCTGATCATCAGAGAAATGGAAATCAAAACCACCCTGAGATACCACCTAACCCCAGTGAGAATAGCTCACATCACAATGTTTCAAAGCTGCAGATACTGGCATGGATGTGGAAAGAAGGGAACACTTTAACACTGTTGGTGGGACTATAAACTAATACAGACTTCTTGGATATTTTATTCTTAACATAGGATGTGGTAACAGTAGTATGTGGAACAAGTCATGAAGATGTATAAGATTGTTAATCTTTATTGTATGCACATAGTAATGCAATAAAAATGTTTACAAAATAATTTTGGTAAGTATTGCCACATAACCCATGCCTAAAGTAGGCTTGGACTCCAATTGAGAAGTTGGCAATTAAATGTGATACAAGTTTGTAAATAAACTGGTTGATGAGTAAGAGAAGGGTGTACTTGGACAGAGCCAACCTCATGGGCAATGCATTACTTACTATCCGTGTTTCTGTGCATTCTTGTCATATGTGGGACGTTATGAAAATTCTAAGGTACACAAAAATCAATAAGCATAAAATCTGTTCAGATGGAAACAAATGAAGCCCTCTCAGCAAGACCAAGAAGCCGAGCAAATTGCAAGTTGCACAGGTAAATCAGAAAGGATGCTGTCCACTGTTTCTTAGAAGTGAAATAATGGACCATAATACGGTCTGTCTCAAAACTTTCATAGTGACCCATCTCACAGCTTATGTACACACCTCCAAGCAGGTAGCTGGCTGATGGGAGGCCCCTTTCAGGGGTCTTTCCCATGACTACCCATTTGGGAGAGTGTTAAGGCACAAGTTAAGAGAGAAAGTACATCCAAGTGGGACCACTGATTGAGCTTTGCAGGAGGATAGTGCTTATTTTACTCTAGCATGTGAATATGAAATAAAGAAAATCTTAGGACTAAATAGTCAAGTTTAAGGACATTTCAATCTTTTTTGAATCAGGTCTTAATAAAAAGATGCCCTAGTTGAAATGATGTGAATTTCTAGATACTATTATCCTCATAAGTAACAAATCATACTACCAATACAAGATTTTATTGAATGAAGATTTCATTAATAGGTTTCCAGTTCATTTCTGCCTTCTTTTTTTCCTGCTTATTTAAAAAGTCCTGGTCTTTTCTCAGGGTTAGTAAATTTGTTTGGGGCCTAATCTCTTTTGGACAAGATTTAGGAAGTGGATAAAGTGACAGCAAAATATCTAAAAGCGAAAAACAACAGATGACATCAGCTTGCGATATAAGAAAAATTACCATAATAGTAAAAATCATTACGGAATGTTTACTACATACCGTCTTTGGGTAAAGTGCTTGTTGTTTAATTCAACCTTACAAAAATACTGTGCAAACAGGACTGTTAGCCCCACATTACAGATGAGGAAAGTAAGGTTTAGCGAATACACATCTAACTATGATAAACCAAATATTTGAGGTCTGACAATTAAGTTCATGAACCCGTCCTAGGAAAAGTGCTATATATGTCATTTGTGAATATCACTACAGTCACCTTTGAAGTACTCTTCTTGGGAAGCTATACACCAATGCCAGCACCTAGTCCACACCTCAAAGGAATTTTAGAACTCTTTTTGTTTGGAATGACCATCATAGCTGCCATCATACAGCACACAAAAACATGCAACTACAGTAACAAAGGCCACTCAGCAAGACACCGCCACACATCAACACGAACACAGCGGTGAGACACTGATATAGCAAGGTTATGAAATCTTATCAAGTCATATGTATAGCAATGCCAATATAAGCACAGGGTAGGAAGTTCATAAACTTAATCATGACCTACTGAACAAAACGTTAGTGACCCAGAGAGCTGCTACCATAACATGAACCAAAGACAACCTGGAGATTTGAACGGTCAGGTATTAAGAAATTCTCATAAAGTTACAAGACCCTGAAATATGCAACATTCTTCACCTTGGCTACCTTGCCCCCTGCAGAATTTGCCTTGTGCCTACCTCTGCAAAGTCTTTTCATGACAACGGACCCCACTCTCATTGTGCTTTAACCACATTGTTCTGTTTCCTATTAGTTCTTTCCTGCTCTAGGGCCTTTGGTCATCTTGACCTCTCTGCCTAGAATGCCCATTGCTCAGTTCTTTCCACAGTTGGTCATTCTTACCTTTTAGGTCTCGGGTCAGTATCTCCTCCTGTGAGCTGACCTCCTTGGCTTTAGAAAATTATCTCATATAGCATTCTAGTCATTTCACTTCTTTGGTGAATATCTTGTTGGTTTGCTCTTTAATTGTTCATTTTCTTCCTTATCTCTCATGCCTCTTTCTGATTCTCAGTTGGCATATTATATCCATAAGGTGCTTAATGACTATTTGTTGAAGGGGTTTATATATTTTTTATTTTCTTCTCCTTTATTTTCTGAGTCTGGCTACTTGGAATATCTGCACTTTTCCCTCATCCATCTCTGGCATTTGGGCTGCCATTGGCAGCCAACCTGGAAACACAGTCTTACTGTAAACAGCTTATGGTGGGTCTGCTCTTTGCTGAAGGACAGCGACCTACCACCGCTCCCCTCCCTCAAGCATCTATATACTTAGTTCTATGAGATCAACTGATGAGATAAAATTGACCTGCCTACTCCTCCAGCTTGACAGCTATAGGGATGCATGAAAAACCACATTCTAAATGTGCACAGACTTTCTCAGCAAGAAGATAGAAAAGTTGAAATAGACATGGTAAATAGAGACAGAGTACTAGGAAAATGCAAGGGATACATTCCTCCTGGACACACCGGCTGCAGCACTGAGATAGTGCACTCATCTGTACTAAAGCCAAGCTCCTTCATTGTTGGGGCCAAATATAGATTAGAATAAAAGGGCAATGTATTTTAAAACAAAGATCTGATATTAAGATAGTTGGCAAAGCAAAGGTATTCTCTCTTCAGAGCCCAGCATTTATTAGATGCCACTTTTATCATAGCCTTTAATCAAAGAGGAAGACAGTGCCCTAGCCTTTTAAAATAGCTCCATTATTATTTCCTCCTCAATGCACCAAATCCTGCTGCCAAATTGGCTTCTGTTGGCTCCTGACCCCATGGGTGCACTTAGTCCTTGGTAATTTGTGCTGTGTCTTCTGTGCTTGATTTCAGCACCACACTTCCACCTATTTGTTTCCTAATATTTTTAATATTTTGTCCTGTAACTTGGTGGTAAACCTTGACCTTATGCTCAATCCTTACAACATAAATAGGATTTCATTGGTTTCTTGCTTCTCTAGAATTATAAGTTGTTCTTCCCATCCTCCTGGGTTAATCTTGATAGTCGCTTTATTAAAATATCCCAGCAGAACATGTTCACATCTCAGGAAAATGGTGGTGGTATCAGACTTTACTCATTCCTTTACAAATGTTTATTAAGCACCTACTGTAGTCTGGAAATTGTACTGTGTTAGCAATATACCTGTAAACAAAATCAGAATGAGACCTGTTCTCAGAGAACTTACAGTTAGGTGTGGGAGACAGGTATTTTTACAAGTCATTATATTTTTATCTACCAATAGGAAAAGAAGAGGGGTGCTACTAACCCAGCAGGTAACTATCCATCCATTTATGTTTGCATGCATGTGTGCATGTATGTTTGTGTGTGTTATTCAATAAAACTTTGTGGAGAAAATGCTACCTACGTTGAGATATGAGACATAAGTAAGAATAAGACAGGTATTTTTAATAGACAATAACAAAAGAAATTCTCCCTGGTTGCTATTCTTATGACACCCATACCCTGGCTGTTTAGCTGGTCAGGGAGCCCAGGAGTCTTAGAGTTGTCTCCAACAGAAATGCTACTGGTCCTGAGAAGGTCAGTTGTCTCCATTTGGGCAGTTGAAAGGGGCAAAGTCCTATGAATACACCCCCAATGCCCTCATTAGGCCAGCATCAGGCATTTTTTCAAGAGTTTTTTTAATAGAAAATTAAAGCTACTGCCAATGATAAAAACATAACTTGAGCCACATAAGAGACTCACTAATCATGTGACTGAGTTCTAATATAGGCTACTGTGAGTCACCTCTTTACACGAAACTTCATCTGGAGAAATACTATCCTTTATGATATAGCTTTCAAAGAAAGCTTATGACCTCTCTCATGCTTATGATGAGCATATAACTATCCATGAAACTTACAATCTGACTGGAGGATAAGACTTGGCAAAGCACTGGTTATCTGAGATGAGCAGGCTGCGGGCCTGCACCTACAGACTTCTACAAGACAGATCTTACCTAGTAAGCCTCCCGTGAAGAATGAGTAGTTGTGTATCATTCTGGCCAAACAATCCTAAAAGAGAGAAGCTCCTATTGTACTCTAGCCATATACTTCTCATGACCTTAATGGCCACAGATGAAAAATACTATGCCTGGATAGTGACATAGCTGAGAACCCTCTCCATTAAATCCCCTATTCAGCACCATGGACTTTAATTGACTCTTGACATCCAACCAATTGTCTACCTCTATCTTTAGGTTAGATTCTTTTTTGGTAGTAGGTACTCTTATTCTAAATATCTCCCCAAGGAGAGTTGATGCAAATATATTTATTGCCCAGAAAATAATTCACTAATGGTTTACATTTGAGTCCATGTCACTTTGCTTCCATGATAGAAGTCCAAAAGGCAAGAAAGAAAAGTATAGATTGGGGCTTCTATAGGTAAACCCTTTATAATTCTTTCACTATTCACCAGTGAAAGATACCAGTACATAGGATGTCCTTGCTTAATATTGTCAATAGCTTCTTGAAACTGAATCTTTAAGTGGGATGATATATAGGAGGTCCTCCAGTAATGTCATTTCCTTCAGAATTATTTTATGGTAACACTGGTGAAAACAAAAATGGTTTTGTTAGTTTAGTTATATGTTGTTTCACTTAAAGGAGAAGGTTCCAAGAACCTCCTGATGACACTAAGTGAAGATTTATGCCTATAACCTAGCACATTAAGGATGTTCAAGAGTTTCTGGGATTTAAGAGCTTCATCCCTTCCCTTCAGATCTAATATCCCCTGACAGCCTTCTTAAAGAAGTCATTCCAACATTTTTCAGAAGCCAGAACCCTTTTAGAACTGGAAATCTTACTTTCCTTCAGCCTTTTTGAGATGCCCCATTTAACTGTACCTCCAACAAATATTTGTAGTCAAAATTAATATTTTGAATCCCTGTATTTGCCTGATCTTGCTTTTAAAGTACTCTGATGCTATCTCCATTCCTCTGCAAAGATTTTTATAAAAGGTTAACCCAAATTAATGGGATAATTTATGTAGGGTAAAGATACCCATGAGAATCCTGGCATTTTCATTTGAAGATGGCTGGTACCCGTAATAGGTCAAAACGTGTACAGACAACCAGGAAGCTCCACTGGTTGTATGTGCAGGATTCCCCTCTGTACCACATCCACCCCAAGAGCTATAGCCACTGTACAAATGGCTCATGTTAGAAAGCAGAGCCTATTTGTTTAGAAAACTTTTATAAGCACTTTGTAGCCATATACCAACATTTAGTGATGCATTGTTAACTTTTTCCTTGCCCCAAACTGCCTCCTAAGCATCCTGATGCCCCATTACCAACATATCTACTTTTCTTTTGAATCTCTTCTCTGGGAGGACCTAAAGAAGATCTATCTGCAGAAACCTATGGAACAACTGATCTTTAAAGGGACAATGAGTACAATAGCTATTCAACAGTTTTCTTGCTATTAATACTATTTGACAAATATGTCACCCCATGTGTTCTGTGCTAGGACAAAGGAGCTAAATAATTTGTGTTTTCCATATCAGCCTCAAATGTCTAGGTGGTATAATCACAATAAACATAGTGACTCTCTTGCTTCCATCTCAAAGCCCTAGTACCATGATTGCAGTTTTAGTGCAGACACCAAGACTACTTTGTACCTTCTTCTGGGAAGACATGATGACCTTCTTATCCAGAAGGGTTCAAAATCACATTCTCCTAAACCACGTGTTATCTCCATCTATAACTGAATTATCACCTTGTTACGGAGGGTCTTCTTCTCCTACCTCTATGTCCCCTCTTCCTTTTATCTAACATTTGTAGGTGTGTGCTGCTCGGATATACATCTCAAGAGTAGAGCGAGAAGGGAGAAAGCTCTTCTGGCTCCTGAATGAGAAGGAATACAAAAATTTTACTCCTGCCAATAATGTATTTATAACTAGTTCTGAGCCTGTTATATTTTTTAGAACACCATAATTACATTTTAAAGATTTATTAAATATATACATGTATATGTCCATCCATATACATACTTTGGCTAATTGTATGAAAGATTTGAAGTGTTGCATAAAACATTGTTAGAAGGGTTGCAACCTGCCTTTCTTAACGTCTTCTTAGTTATACAAGATTAATATAACTTGAAATTTTAAGGGGAAAATGACTATCTGTAAGTATTGAGATGTGATTGTAACAAATTCCATGAATACATGTATAATTTTTCAACTAGATTACTCATGACTAAAGGGCAAGGATCATTTCTTTAAGGCTCTTGGATAGCTCAGAACTGTTTTTAAGCGAAGGGCTTTTAAAAGCGCCTAAGATGTTTATGAAATTCCCTATGACATTGTTAGTACTGTGCATTACTCTTCAATTTGTCCAGGCGTTGTGAATCCTGGGTGAGAAGTGAGGAGGAAATGGAGGATGATGTGAGGTTGATAGAACTTCCCTGAAGGTCAGCCAGTAAGCTAGAGGGAAGGACAGAATTAGAACTCACACCCCCCAATTTTCCAGGCTGTTGCTTAGCCCACTGAACCCCACTGCCTCTGACTCAGTGTATTAATATAGACTGTGAAACACAGATTGCTTGAACATATGGCAGAAAGGATGAGAAGATAATATTCTGTGGCAGGATTCGTTTCTGCAGACAGGCGGCTGCAGAGGCTGTTTTTCTGTACAAGATTCAGCAAGTGAAGCGTTAAGCTCTTTTCTTATTTTTGTCTCCAAATGATAAAACTTTTCCCCTTGAATGAAATCAATGTCTGGGTATTCCTGTTGTCAGGGGAAGCTGGTGGAAGTGAGGCCAGAAGGAGCATAGGCCACCTACAGGCTAAGGTGAGGAATAAATAAGGCCCCTGCAGAGCACCCAGCATGTGCCTGGAGGGAGGGCTGCCTAATAATTACCAATTCCCTTTCCTTCCACAGCAAAACATATCCTGTAGTTAGGACACAAGTTCTAGATTTGTCTCCTGGTCTAGATGTTTCTATCCTCTTTAGCAATAACCTACAATAATCTCTGCTTTTAATATGACCTATTTATTTCCCTTCTCACTGTTACCAGATGTCAATAATAATCTACTTCAAAGACTTCATATAAGACATTGGGAAATTTATAGTACATTTTAGCCTGAGATTCCTTCTTTGCAGAGAGAGAACAATATAGGGTTTGTAGGGAGGAGATAGGGTTCAACACATCCAAGGCATAGAGTCTCAAAGTGGTAGGACTTTAGGCATGATTTAGGGCTAGGGTTTGTTTTCACACTGGTGCATGTACCAAGAAGAGGGAACTGAAGAGACCACATGAGCAGACTTCAGTATCTGCTTCCCCTACTTATCTGTGTGTATCTGTGCTATATAGAAGAGTTCAGTATGAAAGTTTGGTTTGAAAAAGAGAGAGTTGTGTAACTACATGACAGTTTCAAAACTCTGATTTAGGAAAGAGTTTGTTCTACACCATAAAAATGTAGTAGTTTAGAGCATGGGCACTGGTTATCAGCAGGATATAGCTGCTTGGCATCCCCGTGCCTCAGTTTCCACACTTATAGTAATGAAGTAATAGTTGTGCCTACCTGACACATTTGGAATGGGGCCTAAATGAGCACTATACAGAAATGTTTGGCATTGAGCCTGGCATACGCTAAGCACTCACTCAAAGATAGCTGCTATGTGGGTGAAAGCTAGAGTAGGCTGGCCTTCCCCTAAAATCTCGAGCAGGTTATGACCCTGAGTTTCAGTGCCCTCCACCAGTGAGATGCACACCTATGGTCATGAAGAGGGATTGGTCAGCAGAGTAGATGAGAAAATAGTCTGAGAAATGTCTAGATGGAGATCAGCAGCTTAGAGATGGAATATAAATAAAAGTAGAAAGTAGCTGATAGTTGCCCTGCAGATACCCTGCAGATACCCTGCAGCTGCAGGCAACTTGATCTGTAGACTTACCTTTCCCTCCTTAAATTCACCCCAAAGTACTCTTTGATCTGTCCCTTAGTATCCCGTCTTTCAGCTGATAGCTTTCTTTCTTGAACAACCAACTGCCTGTTTAATTAAACCATGATACTGTTAACTTTTCACCTTTTGCCTTGTGTATACCCACCCCCAAATATCTAACAAATAGCTTTGAATTCTGGACTCTGGATGGCATCTGTTCACTTCACCAGAGGCTGATATGGTGTCATCTCACACTGGTCAGAACACCACATGTGTAAACTTCACAGTACTTTCTCTCTCTTTGTTTGCCAGACCCAGAAGTGGGGCAATGTTCCAACTTAACGTGCAACTCCCAATCCACTGCATTGCTACTCAATTCTTGGGTTGCAACACTGCTATTATAACTTTACCATTATTATTACTTTCACTATTATTAATTAGATCTATTCTAAAAGTTGGATTTGTTGCCTTACTTTAGTTTGAAATTTACTTGAATGGCATGGGAATCCAATAATCTGACCATGAATGATATGACCTCCACTCATGCAGAGAGCATGAAATATTGTGGTGGAAAAGAGAATAGAGAGAGAGTCCAAGGGGAAGTGGCATCTCAGGACTGGGGTCTGGGTGGAGGTGGCAAACTGTGGCCTTAAGGCCACGTACAGCTCTCCAGATACCCAAGTGTAGCCCCTCGGCTGAATTCAAACTTCGTAGGACAAATCTGTTATTAAAAGGTTTGTTCTGTAAAATTCAGGCTCAGTGAAAGGGCCACACTCAAGGATTTAGAAGGCCACATGTTGTCCCAAGCCCACAAGTTCCCCACCCCTGATGTCTGTATTTGGGAGTGAGGTCTTCAAAGAGGTAATTAAGTTAAAATGAGGTCAGTAGAGTAACCCCAACCCAGTATTACTAGTGTCTCTACAAAAAGGGGAAAAATGGACATAGACGCCTGCACTGTGGAAAACCAGGGTAACCTACAAACCAGAGAAAACGGCCTCAAGCACAGTTAGCCTCCTGAATTGTGAAGAAATAAGTTTCTATTGTTTAGGCCACCCAGTTTGCAATATTTTGTTATGGAAGCCCTAGCAAACCTTGCAGATTTCTTATTTTAGTTTAATTCAGAAAAGAGGCTTCTCTTTATCAATTCAAATGCAGATAAAACATGCTGTGGCCTTGTACTCCCTTACGATTTCAGTTCTATTCTTTTTCCCTGAGTTAAATGCTACTGATACACTTTATGATCTCTTAGGCACCCCTACCCCCAAGTCAGCATTTTAATATTTTTTAGCTACATATTTCCTCCAGCTTTTCATGTGCTCCTCCCCATCACCGCTAGCCTTTCAGAATGACTGCAACGGCATCGCTAGCACATGGTTGGCATCGTTTTCCAGCTCCGCCGTGGGGCCTGGCCCACTCACCACCTAGAGGAAGGGCTTAAAGAGTTATCAATTGGGGTTTTATCAGGCACTATAATGCCTGCCAAGATAATGCCTCTAGAATACCCTGACACCAACTGTTAATAAAAGGCAAACAAACAAAATCATTAATTCTTTTCCCCACGGAGAATTTTTTTTTTTTAATCCAGCATACCCCAAATGAAACAGCTATCAAAGAAAGCTCTCCAATTAGCTGTCAGTTCACAGCAACTTCAATCAGCTGGTGTGCCTGAGCCCCCAGTAATATCTCCCCAGCAGCCTCCCACACGCCCAACTTGACTGCTCTGTGCAAGCCACATTAAACCTGTCTGCCATCAATCCCCGGGTCTGCTTTTCAGCAGCAGCTTAACGAGGTGAGGGAGCTGGCATCACCAAGAGGCAAATGCTGTTTTAGAGGTTTGGAGAGAAGCTGAGAGAGGAGCAGTAGTGGAGAAAAGCTAGATATAGGCCATTAAGCAACAGGGTTTTTCTCATAAGATCTTCTCATATTGTCATTTTCATGCAGATGTGTTTTGCAACCTCCTAAAGTTAGGAGAAGCAGTGGGGGATAAGTTAGGAAGCACCAAATCACAGCAATCTGGTCCCCCCACCCCCACCCCATGTAATTTTATCTAACAGAGAAGCTGGAGGATGCTATGCCAATCCTCGGCTCCGCCCAGGATCTGCTACAGCTTTTGGTTTGGGCTTCCTTTAGAATTCATAGCAAGAAACATGAAAAAATACATAAATTGTTTTTCTTTGGTGGGGTGGGGTTGGCTTTTCTTTTTGAGGGGGTGGGGTCTTCTCAAAGCAGTCTGGCTTGAAGCATAGTCATAGTCGATATCAGCACTAGGGGAGCCGATCTAACTTCTCCTCTGTGCTGCCAATGCAGGGAAGCCTCAGCCTCTGGCAGCAGGACCAGAATAAGAAGTGACTCAGTAACTAAACTGAAAAACAGTTCCCCAACCAATTCCCGGAGCTCGCAATAGGAGCACCACATGCTGGGCAGCCGAGCTTTCTCTACTCCAGTCCAGGAGGCCAGCTTCACAGATCCGTTAAAGACCACAGCAATTGCAATTCTGGATCTGGTGGGGCTTCTGGGAATAGAAGCGGAACTTGTATTTGAAATGCCTCCCTCCCGCTGTTCTTAAATAACACTGACAACAATAATAGGCATTTATACCAAGAGGGTCCTTCAGAACCTTTATTAAATCTTTTCAAATATACTCTCTTGCTTCTATCCAGCAAAGATAATAAGCTTTGTGACAGGTGCCCAGAAGATCGCTGCATATTTTGGCTATTAGAACTACCTGTTGTCTAAAATAACTCCCTCATTTGTATTAAGACTCTGACAAATGCCTAGCAATGGAATTGGCCTGCAAATTTCCTTGACCCACCAAAGTGGTTTGCTATTTTTTTTTTATTTTTTTATTTTTAGTCACATAAACTCAGCCCAGAGACCTTAATGATCGACTTGCCCAACCACGCAGCTGACGTTTGAATTAGAGTTGCAATCAAATGGCCATTTAGTCTTAGCTTGAACTCCTGGGATGAAAGATTATGGAATTTAGTATCTCCTGCCTACTGGATCTCACTGAACACCATGTTTTCCCTTCACGTGTGAAGCTCTCTTTTTGCTAATTCCATCAACTGACCCCTTTCTCCAAAGGCAATCAGTATAATAGCAATTTGTACGGAACATGGGCCAGTGTTGGAAGAGTCACATTGTGTGCGTATCTTTTATCATACAATTCAGAGTGAAGAGAGCTCTGACCTTGGTGTAAGAAGATCCAGGTGTGAGTCCCACCTTGATCAATTACTACCTTGTAAACTGGGGGGCCTATCAATCTCACGATCTATTTGTAAAATGGGAATAAATCTGTAAGTCCTCAAGAGAGCTGTGAGAGGGTTAAACAGGATAAAGAACGTGAAAAGAATCTGTGGAATGGTAAACTGCTACATAAACATAAGCTGTTTATTCATTTTTTAACTTTTAGGTTATTCCTTGGAAAATTGTGCCAAAGTGGGTAGAAAAGGGAAAGGGGCAAGTGCACGGTAATTTAATTAGATCCAGAGGACATTGCCTTCACACGGGGAGATGGAGCCCCTCGTCCTTCGGATTTCAGCACATTGATATGTGGTAACTTAATATGCAAATGATAGGCCTCAGAGGGCACACAGTCTCCACATGTGCCAATTAATCAAAGGAAACAGTATCATCCTCTAATTCCACTAATTAGAGGATCATCCATAAGCTACTATGTTTCTGAGCTACTGAGGTTTAATAAATTTGCAATAAGCTATGAGTAATACATTAGCCGGGGACCAAATTACTACTGAGCATCAGAATGGGAGGAGGGTTCAGGTTACCTCTATTTTTATAGGGTTTTTTCCCTTTCATTTTCTTCTGATTATTTTCCACCCTAAAAATTTCTGAAAACCTTCGTTGTGTGGGGGGCCACGGAATCCCCATGTTTCATTGTAACAGGAGGTCTGGAAATCATATACTCTATAAGTGCAACTATTAGATAACGTGATTGTAATTTTAACAAATGTACCAGAACAAGTTAATGCAAAGTGTTACTTGCTTCCAAAGAGTCACCTGGAAAATCTGCACACTTGTTCTAATGATTCCACCATGGCTAATAATTAGGAAAGTCGCCTCACATACTCATGTATTCTTTTGAATCTTTTCAGAGGTAGCAAATGATCCTCTCAGGGTAGACTTGAATTTGGAGGCAGCTAAAAAATGCTTGGATGTATTGTACTTTGGTTATTAAGGTAGATGATCAAGCAGGAGAATCTGAGGACTCATTTCGCCAGCCATATGCTTATAGGAGAAGACAAGATAGTGCTGTGTGCAGAACAAAACCATGACCATTAGATTTGAGTCTGGTATATGATCACATTTGAATGAGGTTATAGAGGGTTTTAAATTCATTCAGACTATAGACATAAGAGAGAGGCCTTTCTTCATGCTGTCCCTTATCAAGAATAGTTTTTATTCCCAATTAAAACTCCACCCAATCTCTAATGTTAGTTTACATTTCATCTCAATTACGAAGGTCTTCAATTGGCAGTTTTTGCTCTGTTCTTAGAGCTTTCATTATATAAAGGCCTTTTCGGATACTTATTACCTTCTATGTTTTATTGTACAGTGGAACCTCTACAGCTGACCACCTCCCTACATGGACCATCTCCTTAAAGTGACCTAATTTTCATAGACCAGACATGTACCACATGTACGTATCAGTTCAGTGGGCCTCGTTCCTTATGTGGACCACCTCTGCATGTTGACCAGTTTGTTACATTTCCTTGGGTGGTGAACTTTACAGAGGTTCTTATGTCGTTCTTATTGTTTCTTAGAGGTAGTAAACTATTTGGGGGAAGGGTTTGGTTCTGATCTATCTTTGACTCTCACATGTCATCTAGAATAAGGTTTGGCTATTATCATTACTATATAAATATTAATTGAATAAATGAGTTAAGAAGCCGTCCAGTTGTTATTATATAAATATAGTGACAATCAAACATATAGAAGGGCATCTGAGTATCTAATTTACTTAGATAAAATATCACTCTGAATGGTGACGTATTAACAAGCATTTCTTTAAAAAATCACAACATTACAAGAACACCTTCTACCACCATGTCTATTCGGTATTAAGTTGGAAATCCCAGCCAGTACCATAGAATAAGAGGAAAAAGAAGCTGGAGAACTAGAAGGAAACAAAATGTTCATTATGCACAGATGATAAAATTATCTATGCGGAAAGCCCATAAAATCTATACATTTTATAAATTAAGAAAGTTTAGGAAATTGGATGGGTACAGAATGAAGGAATAAAAATAAACTTCATTTCTATACAACAGCAAAAAATCAGCTTAAAAAGGATATTTCTTACAATATAACATTAACAATAGCAACATTACGCCGCACATAAGAATAAATCCAGTACATTATGTTTTATACATAAAATCATAAAAAATTATTGAAAGACCATAAAGAAGACCTCCACAAATAAGAAACATACCATGCTCGCCAATAAGAACATCCAATACTATAAAGGTGTCATTTTTCTCAAACTGATCAATATATTTAATCTTTGCTATTGTTGAACATGACGGATTTGTTCTAAAATTTATGTAAAAAAACAAAGAGGCCTTCCCCAGAGTTAGGGAACCTGTGAGCTTCTGATTATACAATCAGTCTTTTTTTAAGCACCAAAGGAGGCAAGAAGAGTTTCATTTTTCTCTACTGCACCCCTTTTCATAAGAGGATTTGTTATGTAAAATTTGGATGCGGTCAAAAGGCTACACTTAAGAAACAAGAAGGCCATATATTTTTCCTTAAAGCCACAGGTCCCCACTCATGGAAAGATATCTGATGAAAAAAAAAGACAAAAAGATGTGAGAGAGGTCCTTATTTATTAGAGAGCAAGTTTATTTATGCATGTATGTATTCAACATATACAGAGAAAGTACACACATAGCAAGAGGTAACTAGTTCCCAGAAACATAACTCTACATATAGAGCTGGCATTTCAGATCAGTGGAGAAAGGTTAAACTATTATAATTTCACTGAGACTATAAAGTTTAATTTCCCAAAGGGAAACAAATAAAAGTGTAGTCTTACCCAATGGATTAGACATATCCTAATCCATTGAAATGCAGAAACGTAGAAGAAAAAAACTAAAATTTTTAGAAGAAATCAAAAGAATGCTTTATAACCATGGGGTCAAGAAGGATTTCCCATGTAAGACATACAAAATTTAAATCCTAAAGGAAAAGACTAAGACATTCAACTAAATCAAACAAACAAACAACAATTTGAAGAAATAAAAAACTAAAACTAACTAGTAGGTTTTTGTGTTTGGGGTTTTTTTTTTTTGTAATTTATGTAACTAGTAAAGGGTTATTATTGAAGATGAATGCAAAACTCATAAAATTAGTAGGAATAAGACAAAGAACACAAAAAATAAGAAAGATTCCTATGAGTTTATAGACTAGAAAATCCAAATGATTAATAGGCAGAAGAAGATGAAATTGTAGTATTAAACAGAGGCATACAAATTTTTTCAGATGGCATGTTTCATTCATACCTGTCATTTTGACCAAACCTAAGAAGTCTGGTATTTTGAGTGTGGCAAGTATGAAAAGAAACCAAAATTCTCTCCACCTTTAGGTGGATGCAGAAATTAGCATGACCACTCTGGCAGAAACTGCTAGTTGTCTGCCAATATTCATCTTTCTCTTCTTTCTCAGCAACAGAAATTCTCTATTTTTCATCAATCCATGGCTAACTGGAATAAAGATGACATTTCCAAGTTTCCCCTACATCCAGATATAGCCATGTAAATTCTGGCCAAAAAAGACTGAAATAAAAGTACACTGTGCATCTTTAAGGAAGGGGCTATGCATCCACTGGTTCTTTTTCCTATTGCAAGCCAAAATATGGTTATCATGACTGGAGGTCTAGAAACCATAACCTTGGGAATGAAAAAACTTCACACAAGGTGACATATACAACAGAAGGAGCCTGGGTTTCTGACACTGTAAAATGCCTTGCCATCTGATCACCTACAGACTTATGGAACCTCAGACAGAAATATCTAGCTATCTTTTCAAGGTTACTGTGATTTTGGATATTTTATTACTTACAGCAGTTTAAACCAGTGCTAACCAATGTGATCTCGTTAGGAAAAGCTCGACATCATTCCATAAAGTTAAAGATGTATAAATCCTACAGTCCAACAATTTGCTGTCCTAAGTGCATGTCTTGAAGTACCTTATCCTTACATGCATCAGGAAGTGTGTGCAAAATGTTCCTCATAATGTGTTTCTAAGACCAAATACTGGAAATTACCCAGATGTCCATGCATGGAGGACTAGATAATTTCATTGCAGTGTTTTTGTTCAATGAACTAGTAATATACAACTAGGAATAAACTCAATCTCCAAAGAATCTGTAAATATGATATGATCCATAAGTATGCTTTTGAATAAAAAATCTAACCACCAGGAAACCAAAATAATATATTATTGAAGATAACATATATTTGGAATTTATAACTAAAAGGAATGCAATGTTAAGCCCAGATCTCAGGAGAATGATTGATTACCGGTGGAGTAGAAGAGCATCAGAGATACTGGCAAGGTTCTATTTTTCTTATGCTAGGCGCTAAGTACAAATATATCCATTTTATTATTTTTATTTTTAAAGGATGTATACATTTTATTTATTCTTCTAAATGTATGAAAAATTTTTACAATAATGTTAAGAAAATAGTAGGAAGGTCAAAATAGTGCTTGGATTTGGGGCTGTGTGTGTGTGAAGTAAAGCTATTTCTGGGAACATAGAGAAATTTAAGCCAGACCATAATATTTATACTGAAGCACAATTGATATTGTAGAGCAATTCTTTCTCTGCTTTTAAATATATAGGTGATTATCAAGGATGTGTAACCCAAATGGATGAAGGTGACCACATTTTCTGGCAAAAAGGCTCTTTGAAAGTTCATGTCTATAATTACCACTGTGACAGCTGCCTTTCCATTGCTACCAACTCTACTACCATCTTGATATCATAAGTTTATATGAAATGCTTTTTTCTGACATTTTACTGGAGTTCCATATCATTATCTCAATTAATCCCCAACCATCTAGCGAACTAGATATTATTAATCCTTCAGAAGAGCTGCTGGGACTGAGGTTCAGCACACTGAAGGAACCAGCCTTATCACTGCTAGTAAATGGCAGCGTCTGGGTTCACACATAAACCTATCTGCTTCCAAAATGTTACTTTTTGACCTCTACATCAGACTGCCTCATTTCAAATATGACTATTTTTACTTTCACCCTTTCGGTTACAATAATAGCTATACCATGACTTCTCTGAAGCAATATTCATAGAGATGTTTTAAAAAAGTAACAGAAAAAGAATCGAGTGAATATATGACTGATTACCGGCAATACTTCTGAGAGGTTGGAAGATGATACAGAAAAAAGATGTAGGACATTCTGAAAAATTGAGGACGAAAGGATAGAGACAGAGTAAGACAAATTAAAACTGGGAAATAGGTGGGGGGGAGGATCTGGGAATGAACAGAAAATAATAAGACCATCCTAAAGAATTTATTCTTTCTTTCCCCCAGAAGCCTCTTTCCTCACCTTGGAATAGGTGTTTCATCTTTTGAAATGAGTTGGATAAATAAGAAGAAAAGGTTGAAAAGTAATTTCAAGTCCACGGAGCGAACCCTGGGATAGATTGTTTTTCCCTCACAAGTCTTTCATCCAGAAAGCTTTAAGGTCTCCTGGTTTTGGCAATAATTATAGCAATAATAATAATACTGCCTCGCTGGTATTTCCCCTTGGCAGCACGTCTGTACCCATCAGCTTGTCATGATAGTATCTCCAGGTTCACACACTAATTTTCATGAATCCATTTGTTAGTCTACAAAAGTAAGGGCCCTTTCATGCCCTTGGACCTTCGTGTATTTGGGGCTGTCTATCTTGGACATCTGTGCTAATGAGGTACTTTTAGTTCAGAACAAAGAAGTTCTTGCTTTGACTTATCATGTATATTTGAATATTTTAGCTGTGCATTTGAATGTATAAATCACAGACATATGTAAAAATTTCCATGAGGTGTGAAACTCAGATTGTTAGGGTAGAAATGTGATACTTCGTACTTGCAAACATTTTTTAAAAATAAGATATTTACCCACTTAATAAGAATTAATTTTGGTACTGCTGGTTAGCAGGTGGAGTGGGTAAGAGAAGTCTTAAGACTTCCTTGCAGGCTGGGTACAGTGGCTCATACCTATAATTCCAGCAATTTAAGAGGCTGAGGATTGTTTGAGGCCAGGGGTTTAAGACCAGCCTGGGCAACATAGCAAGAATATGTCTCTTAAAAAAAAAAAACAAAAAAACAGCTTGGCGCCCATTGTTCAGTGGTTAGGTAGCCCACATATGCCTGGGCTGGCTGGTTTGAACCCAGCCCAGGGCCTGCCAAACAACAGTGACAACCCAACCATAGCCCAAGAAGGGGAAAGAGGAGAGGGAGGGGAGGGGAGTGGGGAAAATGGGTAGAGGGAGGGTAATTGGTAGGACCACACCTATGGTACATTTTACAAGGGTACAAGTTAAATCTACCAAGTGTAGAATATAAATGTCTTAACATAGTAATTAAGAAAATGCCATGAAGGCTATATTAACCAGTTTGATAAAAAATATTTCAAATTGTATATAAAACCAGCACATTGTACCTCATAATTGCATTGATGTACACAGCTATGATTTAATTAAAAAAAAAAATAGCCAGGCATTGTGGTGGTGCCTGTAGTCTCAGCTACTTGGAAGGCTGAGGCAAGAGAATTGCTTGAGCCCAAAAGTTTGAGATTGCTGTGAGCTGTGACGCCACAGCACTCTGCTAAGGGTGGCAAAGTGAGACTCTGTATCAAAAAAAGAAAAAAAAAAGACCTACTTTGAATTCTATGATATATATGCTGTCATGAGATCTATTATTAATACATACTAAATGGTTTTATAGTAATCGCTGTACATTATAATTTGTTTAATGCTTCTTTATATTTTAATGGGATGTTATAGGAGCTGAGGATGAGAGAAAGGAGGGAGACAGAGAATGAACTGGGAGGGAACAGTTCATTTAGTCTCTCCAAGACATGCCAGGGCCAGAAAATCCAAGTGCCTACTCAGGTCATTTGAATGCCTGAGAACTAACCCCAGCACTGACAGGCAATGCATATGGGACTGGAGGAGAAGCTGTGGAACAGTGACCCTGGAGTGGAGAAAAGGTATAAAATGAGTTTTTTACTCTTTGTTTTAAAAGTTCAAAATTATGCCTGTACTATTGATGAGGAATGTATTGTGACCAGATACACCTGGTTTGTTTTCTCAAAATTTTTACAACACAAAGGGTCCAAAACCAGTCAACCTGTTTATGCTACAATGGCAGGAAAAACTATTGCTAGGACTTCAGGATAAAGGGTTTCATCTTATCTCCAAAGGCCCCCAAGGGAAATACTTTCTCTTTTGCTTTCCCAATACTCAGGAGACTCTTGCTTTGATGTAAAAACGAGTCCCTCCTCTGATTGCTAATGCACTGCTTCACCTAACACTAGGGAAGCTTTGAAAACCTTCTTGGCTGTAAGTCTTGTCTTCCTAATTATTGGTATCTCATCACTGCTGAACATGAATAATACACCAGATATTATTGTGCTAACTCTTCCTAAAAGTTAATAAAACCCATAAAGTCTTCTTTACCATTTTGGTGACTCCAGTAGTTAATTAACTTAGCCATTAACTATCAGTAAAGTGATTATAACCCTGGAGATTTCCCTTACCTACTGTGTATGAAATTAATCAAGTAGAGCACCTATTAGACGGATGGTAAGCTGTGTAAGGGAAAGCTTTGTATTCTACCTCGTAGATGTATAACAAATGTTTATTCCATGAGAAATGAATAAGTCAAGTATTTTCATAGGGCCAACAGCAATGTAGCTTCTGAACAAAATGGATTCTATTACTTTATTTTCCCCCTTGATTGCATTTGGGATTGTAATTCAACTATCATTTGAGAAGATACATATTCTAGATACTTTGTGGCTATGTAACAACATGAATCCTATAAATGCTATATAGCCACTAATAACGTAAATAATTTTCAAGAATACAAATTTCATTAGATCTAATGGGAGAAAAATTAATGAATTCTAGCTATGATTATAGATTTAGCTTCTTCTAAACTCCAAACTTTTCATTTTTTGAAAAAACGAGACTTAGGAAATTTAGAGAGTTACTAATATAACATGGACAACATGCAGCATTTCCAAAGAAATGACAGGTTAAAAGAAAAGCCAGAAATTGTTTAAACTAAATCAGGGAAATTTCAAAGCTAATCACCTGACTCTAAGGGGAGAGGTTAGAAACAGACAGATTGTATGTGATGAATCATTAAATAAATAAAACGGAAATCTCAAATTAATCAAGCTGTCCACTAAAAAACGTAGATAATGTATTTGGCGCTTTTTAATTTAGTCCAATAGATTTTGAATTGTTTTTTTACTTTCTGCTGGGACAATAAATAAAGGAGAGAAGGATAAGAAGAAAATCTATTACTGGCAAAGGGAAAAGAATGAATAAAGGGATTGAGACAGACAAGAGAAAGATAGTTTGTAGTTTAAATGCAGTATTGGCTCTTTGAAAGGGAGAAATGGGAGATACGTCTAGAAATGTGGGATATCACCAGATGGTGGATGGCGTAAAATGTTATTTTAAGGAGTTTGGATCTTATTCAATGGGTAATAAAAAACGATTAAACATTTTGGAGTAGTAGAGTGACATGATTTAAATTGTGCTTTAGAAAGATGAATTTGGCAGCAATCTATAAAGACAAATTAGAGATGAGAATAGCTAGATGTGAGAAGTCCATCTAGAAGAGTAATACATATTGGGTATCTCTTATCCAAGAGCCATGGGATCAAACTGTTTCAAATGTTCCTTTTTTTCTAATTTGGAATATCTGCATTCACATAATAATGTATCTTAGGGATAGGACCCAAGTCTAAACATGAAATTAATTTATGTTTCATGTATACCTATATAGACAGATTGAAAGCAATTATATGCAATATTATTAATAATTTTATTCATGAAACATGTTTGTACTAAGTATTTATACGTAGAATTTTCAACTTGTGAGGTCACCTTGGCACTCAAAAAGTTTCAAATTTTGGAGCATTTTTGATTTTGTATTTTCAAATTAGAAATGCCCCCCACCCCCAGCCACATGTGAAGTGGTGATGAGGTCTTGAATTAGAATGGTGGTGGCGATGAAATGAATAATGCATAAGGTATGGATCTGGAATATGTCTGCGGGTAAAACTGATAGGCTTTGACCTTGGAAATGAAAGATGGTCCAGAACAAGAGAGAGGAATAAATCAAAACTGCTGTGGAAGTTTACAACCTGGGCATCTTAGCATGTTCATTTGCCAATAAAGATAATTTTTACTTGAAGATCGTGGGTTCTGTTTAGGATACCTGTGCTTGAGATACAAACACAAGAGACATCTAAGTGTATTTTACGGCACTTGCCCAGTAAGTACAGGTCTGGAACTAATGAAGGAGGATAGGGTATAGTTTTAGCATCTTTCCAGTTTACAGAGATGATTGAAGCAGAGACAGAGCTTTGGGAGATTCTTGCAGCTGGAAGACAAATAGAAAAAGCAAATGAAACAGAGAGTATGATGTTTTCTGAGAAATCAACTTCAATACATTTATAAGGCCAGGAGCCTGATTAATGAAAGTCTAGGGAAGTGGGACAGAAGGGAGATGGCAGGTGTCTTCAAACTACGGCCCGTGGGTCTCATGCAGCCCGCCTAGGACATTTATCCAGCCCGCTGGGTGTTTTTGCCGCCACTGCCTGTCCTGCTTAGCAGCCGACTCGTCCTGGGACCCGCAGTCCGGCCCCTCAATGGTCTGAGCAGCAGTGAACTGGCCCCCCATTTAAAAAGTCTGAAGCCCCCTGTAGAGACAGTGAATACCGATGACTTGCTCACAAGTAAACATTTTACTCTTGTCTTCAGCTCCTCTGTGCCCTCTGCAGAGCTCATCCTACATTTCCGATCACAGAGATTTCCAGCCTACCAAAACATTGACTGTGCTCCTCTCTGTGATGTCATACATTACTGACCTCTTGAAAGTCCTCACCTAACGATTTTCTATGCCAATGAAACACGAATCTACACTTCTAATCCCTTTTTCCTGAATTCTAGCCTATCATTTCTAATATCACACAGCCATCTTCATATGAGTGTGTACTTGTCATTTAAACTCAGTAAGTCCCAACAGTAGCCTCTCTTTCCAAAGTAACTTCTCTTGTAGGCTTCATCATTTTACCTTTCTCTCAGACACTGCAGACCGAAACCTGACACAGAACTTTGATTTCCCACCCTCTCCCCTTTCACATTAATCATCTGCAAGTTCTATAGCTTCTCTCACCGTGCTTAACACTCTTTTTCATTTTCTTTGATACCACATTAGGAAGCCATTGAAATCTTCCCCAACCTGCATTCCTGTCTGTCCCCATTTTAATCTATTTGTGGCTGCCAGAATTGGCTTCTTGAAGAGAATTTTGATCATGTCAAAATTTTTTGGTAGCTCCTCACAGTCTACTTAATTAAGCACAAATTTATAAGCTTTTCAGTAAGCATGCTCTATAAAATGCTTCCAATTTTTCAAGGGAGCAAACCTTCCTTTATTTGAGTCCAAAACCATTAAGTGCCCAGGACAAACAAGATTTGGGGAGAGGGAAAGAGTAGCAGTGAAGAAACAGATTTGGTAACTGTAAAAACCAGTCAACTAATTTTATTGGACACGTATCTGTGACAATAAACATGATCTGAATCAAAAGTGGCTGAGTATAAACAACAGACAAGAAAGAATCTCACCACCGAAGGGACATTTAAAAAAAACATGATCTCCAGGACATGGATAGTGCAGTATCATTTTATCCTATTTGGTCAGGATTTATAATGAGTATTTCATTCAGTATGAGATATTATCTTTTACAGTAGACAGAAAAATTAGAGAATATTCTTAGGAAAGAAAATATAATCTTGAATGAAAGAAATGGAAGACTATATTATGTGAAACATTATTGAAGGAATGGATAATATTTGGCTTGAAAAAGAGAAGATTTGGCACAACCTGCAATGGCTTTGAAATAATTAAGAATGATGATGAAGAAACGTGTTTTAATTTGTTCAGTATGATTCAAACTAACACTTTAGGACCAGTGGGTGATAAGAGAATGGATTTATGCTCAATGTAGAAAAGTCTCATAGTCAGTGTGGTCAAATGATGAATTAGGTCGCTTCAAGAAAGAGTGAGTTTTCTGTTATCATGGGTTTTAAATTCATTTTGAATAACAACTCAGAAGAAATATTATGGGGTTAATTCAAGCCTCGAGGGTAGACTGAGCAGTATTCCATGGTACACATAAGCCACATTTTGCTAATTTACTCATGCATTTATGGGCACTTGTGTTGGTTCCACATCTTTGTGACTGTGAATTGTGCTTTTTGATGAAATGTCTTCTTTTCCTTTGGGCAGTGGGACTGCTGGATTAAATGTTAGGTATACTTTGAGTTCTTTGAGGAAATTCTACACTGTTTTCCATAGAAGTTGTACTAATTAGCAGTCCCACCAACAGTTTATAAGCATTCCTTTCCCTCTGCAACCATGCCAGAATCTATTGGTTTTGGATTTTTTACATAGAAACCATTCTAACCGAGATAAGATGATATCCTTTATCACTTGAGGTTTTAATTTGCATTTCCCTAATGGTTATTGTCATCGAGCATTTCTTCACAGGTTTATTGGCTATTTGTCTGTCTTCTGTCGGAATGCTTCTGCTTGTGTATTTTGTCCACTTCTTAATGGAGTTGTTTGATTTTTACTTGCTGACGTGAGTTCTTTGTAGATTCTGGATGTCATCTCTTTACTGGATGTAAATTTTGCTAATATCCACATGGTCTCTAGGTGTCTTCCAAATCATAGCATCTAGGACTCCATCTTTTTAAAGCAGATTGGGCTTAATCCCTTTAACTTTACCATAGGCTCCTACCAGACATGGTTACTGCTGTCCCTTGGGTTTACACCTTTCTGACTAAATTTTTTTGCTCAGGTTTTATTCATTTCCTGAAATGCTCCTGACTCTCATACTCCACCAGCTGATATTGTACCTACTGTTGAAGGTCCAACCTCAAAGACTCCTCCTTACTAAATGTCTCCCAACTTACATATATCCTCCCTGTTGTCCAAACTAAATGACAGAGTAGGAATAACTGTAACAACAATGAAAAACTTTGTCGCTCCTCTCTTCTTTCTTTCAGAGTTAAATAGGAAGAGCTGACTGGGGGCAAGTTTTCTTGACTGGGAAGGAAAGAAAGCTAAACTAAAATAGAAATAAGGTATAGTTTATGGCCATGAGAAGCTGAATGAATTATGTTTCTAAGTTACTGGAGAAAGTGGTAGATGTTATGATTCACCCGGAAGCTATTACATTGTATTTTCAAGTAATTATGGAGGTGAAAATCCTATGGACACTGCTCTGGGAGTTGGAAAGAATTTAAAGGGGCATAGCATTCTTCCTAAAGCAAGGAAGATACAGTTATTTCCTCTCCAAACAGAGGCAAAGCAATGTTGTCTATAAGGGGGAAAGTAAAGGGCAACTTTGGTAGTAGATGGATCTAGTTAATATCGGTTCCCCATAAGAAGATAGGATGTTGGATTAAAATAGTGCTTTCACATTAACAAGGTGCTTTTATATAAAAGGTGTCATCTGCTAATCACAGCAAGGATGGAAGGCAGACAGTATACTGTAGTTACAGATAAGGAAACTCAAGGTCAGTGACGCTCAGTTACTTATTCTTTATCACCAAGATTTTTAATATTCTAATCCAATAATCTTCCTACCATATCAAAAGTTATTCACCAGCAATTTACTATGAATATTTAGAAAACAATGGTGGCAAGAAAGCTATTTTGTTCCTTTTATGATAGTGACAAATTACAAGGATAAAATAAACTGAGAAATGGAGTAGGATTAACAGTATCCCTACTAAGTAAACAGACACTATATTTCAGGGATCACCCCCAAGGTAAGAAATAAACATTTCCTATTCCACTTCAAAGATGAGAGACTAAAAAAGTGAAGGAGCCATCAGAAGGGAAAAATGAAAAACAGAAACAAAAACAGAGAGCAGGCTATCAGCTTATAGCTTAAGGAAAATTAAGATGATATCAAGATCATTCAATTTTGTAGGTAGGGAATATAATTGGACACAAAGCAGGTGAGGAGAAAGATGAAGTCAACTGTTTTGAGAAATTTGGCAACAAAGGAATAAGATATTCACTTATTGGTAGAGTGGGAAACATTGTAAAGTAGAAAAAAGATCAACAAAACTGAGTTTTATGTGTGGCAGAGAACTAAGAATGAATGGAGCAATATTATATTGAAAAGGCAAAAGGAGATCATTACCTGAGGACTGAAAAAGAGCAGTACTTAAAAGATAGAATAATAAAGTACATGGATGGTGAGACTGGACCTGGGGAAATAAGGGCAAGGAGGAAAGAGAAGACCAGGTTGGTCTGGTTGGAGGTCCTTTAGCAATCCTAGAAAAATGTTTAGCTTCCACAAGTATTTGTTTTAGGAAGGATAATTTTGAAAGATGAAAGCCCAGAAGTCAAAGGGCTCTAGCTTATGTGCTACAAGGATGTGAGTTGCAACCTCAAAATCAAGTGCTCCTCCTGCCTCAGCCTCCTGAGTGGCTGGGACTACTTTTTTGATGTTTTGCAGAGAAAAGGTCTCGATGTGTTGTTAGGCTGATCTCCAACTCAAGCCTCCGCTTTCCAAAATGTTAGGATTATAGGTGTGAGCCAGCACGCCTGGCCCAGAAACTCCTGTCCTATTCTTAATAACACGTAGATGAGGTATGCAGAAAGAGTGAGGTACAAGTAGTCCTTGGCGGCAAGATTCAGTCGATATAAGAAAGCACGGTGTTGATGGCTCTAAGATTACCTTTGAAAGTATCTTTGCACCCAGAAATATAAACAAAAATTAGTAACTGTTATGCAGATTAGAGGCTTAGAATATAGTTTCTTAATACAGTCTTAGAATGAGCTTCCAAGAAAGACTGATGAATCTCTGTTTGCTAACATCTCCTAGTACAGAAAACAATGAAGTGCCTTTGAGTACTGTGATTGTACAAATAATAATTTTGATCATCATATAAAATTGTTTTTAGAAAAGTTTCTCTTTTCTAAATAAAGAGCGGAGATTATTTCTTCTAATCAGGTGCATCTTCCATTGGTACAAATACTCATCTCTGCATACAATAAGTGTTTAATAAATGTTTGCTAACTAATTCCAAATGCAAATAGGCTTTGGAGAGATTGAAATACCTTTAGTGTGACTTATGACTTTTCTGTTTAAAGATGCCCTGTAATGATCAGCCTATTTCATTGAATAGTCTATTAAGTTAAATTCATGTACTTTTTGTCCCTAAAGCCAATTTGTAAGATAACAGTGAAGTTTAGTGCCTGCAACTCACTGTATCTTTTCTAAAGTTAAGCTTGTCATACAAAATACATAAGATGCCTCATTAGATTCCAAGAGGTTATCCTAGAATTGGAAAAGGTTTTGACTTGTCATGAAATATTCTTTTAAGTTTACAGACTATTAATCCTTTGCCAATTCATTTTCCTCTTAAGAAATGATTGCTTAATTTAAACTGTAAATTTGTTATCATTTAGGGTTTCATAAAAATGCTAAAAAAATAGAAGTTTCATCTCTTACTAAAGTTAGCCTTTGAAGGTTTTCTTTTTATAATTTTGATTTTTTCCCACAGTTTTCAGAACTTGAAAATACATAATATTTTGCAACTTGTTAATCTTCTTCTCTGTATAATGGGAAAAAATAAGTCCCACAGTCATCTCGTAGTTTGGAGTTTGCCTTTAAATTAGAATAGAAAGAAAATAGTTTTAATTTCTACTTTAAGATAATAGGTAGTAGGAAATATTTCTGTAGTGATTTTCAGGTATATTACCTTTTATTCTGTTTTTTTTTTTTTAAACCATAATGGGAAATATTGAAATATAGCAAGTTGGCTGACACATTTTGGAATGCTTAGATTCCCTGAATAATGAATGGGATCTTTGGTTATTATCTGTACCAAGTCTTCTGAGGTCCATCCACCCCTATTTTCCATGTAAAGGAGACGTTGGTCCTGTGACTTCAGAAAGGACAAACCTCAAGGTCCCAGTTGTGTTCCCTTTTTATCCCTTAATCTGAGTCATCTCACTCACCTCCTAAGGCCATATATCTTTTGCTGTTCTCTCTTGCATGAAGTGGCCTTTATGCTTCAGAAAATTTAAAGGTCATTTTCCTTTCTTTGAAACTTCACTACATTTTGTTACTTACAGTGTCAGTTTCAGTAAAAGAAAACAGAGAGGTGAATTGTCATTTCAGTGGTGCTAATCAGAGCTTTGGGGAATGTTTCCAAGAGGGTTTTTCAATCCTGAGTCATAATGCCAGCATCCCAGACTGAGTTCCCTTCCTGTTTAAACTTCATAAACTATAACCCCCAAATGGTATGATGTTTCTGATATGAAATGAATGTTGTTTCATAAAAAATTGCTGCATCATGGAAGATGTACTTAAAAAGAAAAAGGAAATAAGCTCAATGATCAATCAGAATGAAAATCAGGATAGGACTAAGAGGTCTTGCCCTTCAAAGCTGAGTTCTCACAAAGATGTTGGGGACCTAATACCCATTATAGCTTTATAGGACGACTCTTGCTCTGGACAGTCAATAGATATTTACTTAAAGTTGGGCCTTTTGCAACAAAAACAAAGCAATAGGTGCTATAAATTCCTTTTTGTTTGCTTTGAACTTCTATATTTTTCCCACTGGTGACAATGTGATGTTATAAAAAAAATATTTTCTAGAGCTACAAAATACATTTCCCAATCCTCTTAACCCTATAGTTTTTTGCAGAACTGCACTCTGATCCATTACTTTATAATCATATTACATACTTGAATGCTGCCTTTCACCCATTTTCTGACATCAGCAGGTTCCTAGTCACCTGAAATGAATACTGATTGGATGGTATGTACTTGCCATGAATTCTGATTGGCTCAAAGCATGAAGGTCACTTGCTGAATTGTTTTGTGCTTTAGTCAATATTGTCCCATGTTCTCCTGCAGACCTGATTTCTGAGAGCATTATTTAACAACAACAACAGAAAAAATAAAATCTGCACATCAGAATTCTAACTAAGGGCTCTTGCTTCCTTCCAAACTCCAAGGCAGAATTCCAGCTGTAAAAGTTACATTATTCTTTTTACAACACCTTATTTTGAATAGTCTCACAGGAAAATCTTCCATAGACACGATAAGAAGCCCAAGCTATGTGTAATGAGATGTCTAACAGTAAAGACAACAGTCACCGGCAGTGGGAAAGTCCAAAGTGCACTCATCTTAATTGCTTGTGTACTTCTTGGCCAAAATGTTTTATTTTGGAAAAGATAGATCATCTGGAGACTTTGGCACATCCACATTTAATCTTTGAAGGTTGGTAGAGCTATCGAATAAAATTTAGTCATCACTATCAACCTATTCTACAGATAAAGAAGGGATGGGGCTGAGATAACCTACGGCCACTGATGAACAAGAGTCAACACCTTTGTGCAACCGGAGATGCTTGAGAATGAACTCTGCAAACAGAAGGCGGTTACAGACAGAAACTCAGGCCTGGGTTGCAACTGCAAGAAATGTACAGGGCACGACTCTGTTCAGGGGATAACGGTGCCAAGTTCTCTAACCTCCTAGTTTTGTAGTTGAGCTTCCAAATCATCTGGCTGCCTTTTATTATCCCACACTAATTTTGAGCTTTGTCCCATGAGGTAGAGATGCTTTATCTCAATATTTATTTAGTTTAAGGAAGAGAGAATTAAGCCTCCAAATTATGCTTCTGGTACAGACATTAACGACTGAGCAGCGAGGCCCAAGAAGTTCTTAGTGTCCTGAGCCTCCATTTTCTAGACTCTCTGGCGAGTTTCTCAGATGTTTAAACTTCTTCCTACATGTCCCTGTGTTGTTCGTGTTCTCTTTGCTCTCCTTTCACGCTCTGAGCTTCCATCCCTGTTCCTCCAGCTTCTCCAATTATCAGCGGTGTTGATTGTATTTCTCCTCTTTCTCTTTTTATCTCCTTCACTGTCTCAGCCAGGGCTTTTCAGCTACTGGAGGTTTTTTATTTTTAACCTTTTCCTTCTATTCTGTTTATCTGCCTGTCACAGTCTCTGCCTGCTTCAGCCTCTACCTGCCCGTGGGCACGCCGTTATCTTTTTTCTCTGTCTTAACCAATCATTACCCTTAGAGACTTTTTTTTTTTTAATGTAAGTTCTAAGGAAAAGTATAAATAGCTTGCCAGAGAGGTTAGATGAGATTCTATTTAAAAGTAATGCTGTGGAAAACCAGACTTTTCCATATCACATTTCTTCTTTGTTGCCCTTGCCAACACCAAAATAAAACAACAACAGAAAATAAATTCAAACTAAAAAGCTGGCTTTCTAGGGAAAATGAGAATGGGTCAGCTGGTCCACCAGAGGAAAATAACAACATCTAAGGTGGCCTTTGGCAGTGTCAAGAAAAAATTTTATCACTAAATTCTGGTTTTAGGTTTTTGCTTTTCTGTATTAAGATTTCTGGCAATCACATAGTGACTCAACAATTATTTACAGTGAGGACTGTCTGCAAGGAAAGTTTTCTAGGATAAAGAGTTAACATTTAGTCAAAGAAAGAACCATAGAATGGGAAGGGCAGAACATAGGAGAGGCCAGTGCCTGGTAGAAACTGCAAATTGTTAAGTTAACTAGACATGGCTCCCATATTGGAGGCCTGTGGGGAGAAGAGGGACAGGAAAGAGATGGATCTCCAGAGAGAGGCGAGGGTTCTCGGTGTCGGCACAGAAGTGGCAATGTTAGCCTGACTCCAGGGGGGATGTACCAATGACATTTAAATAGAAATGACAGGTGGCAAATTTGTGTTGTAGAACCCATTTCCACATTTGACGGCAGTGTGGAAAATAAACCGGGCAATGTCAGACAGGAATTGGGAAGCCTAGTTAAACAACTCTTCAGTATCCTTGATATGACATGATAAGAAGTTGAAAAAAAAGAGAGAAATAAAAACAGTTCAAACAAATTTGGTGCAGGGAAGTAGTAAGCAGAAACAGCTTGGGCTGACACCACACTTCTGGCTTGTGCACATGGGAGAAAGAACAACCAAGAGCAAAAATGAGGATACACAGGAATCACAATGAATTCAATTTTGTATATATTAAATTCAAGTTTATTTGGGAAGTGATAAGTAGATATTTCCATCAAAGATTTAGACATATGGGCCTTAATCTCAGGGTATGAGTCTGGGCTGGATGTGTGCTTAACTGACATCATCTAAGAAGACAGGTACTAGATGAAGAATCAGTAATTGTCATCTATTTAAAATGTGTGAGATATTTATTGAGGGTCTACTAAAGGTACAAGGAGTTTAGGGAGTTTAGCTATATGGTGATAACAGAAGGAAGGAATGACCCTTCACTGATATATTCACTTCTATATTCAATAAATGTTTATTACATAATTAATATGAAGAATCCAGTAAGTTAGGACAAAGATTGAAAAAGCCTCAAGGTAATTGAAAGTGATTTGTAGTGTAGCTCCCTTGAGACGTAAACACTGCCATGCGGGAGACACAAGCCATTGTAAAGCATGTTAGGGTAAAGCTATGCACATGTTGTAACGGTAGCATCGAAGAGGAGTGACATGAAGTTTCAGGGGGAGGCATGCAGTCTTTGGTAAAGTGATCGGCATCTATAAAACACAGCTGAATAAAAGTGTTTACGTATGTCGGAGACAGTGAGCAGCCTTGTGATTAGAGCCCAGAGTATGTAAGGGGAATCATTGGAAATAAAGCTGGAAATACAAACTAAGGTCAGATTGTAAAGGGCCTTGTAAATGACAGAAAGGAGATAAACCTTGTGCTGAAGGCACCAGAGCCAAAGCTCTTTCATTAGTGGACTGATAGGATCAAATGTTCACAAACACTCACTTTAAAGGGGAAAAAAAGATCACATGTGTATGCTGCAAAGGAAGTTCTGATCACTGTAGGGAGGAAGAATTGGTTATAAGAGAGCCTGGAAATAAGAAATATTTGGGATAATTTAGCATTCATATGATAGATCTTATTAAATATCCTGCCTAACAAAAAAATCAATAGCAGGTGGGGTGCTATAACAAAAATATAAAATGTGGTATTGGCTTAATAGTTAAGTGCTGAGCAGGGGGAAAGGATGGTTGCCAGTTAAGGGCTGGATGTATGATCTATGATATGAAGCAGCAAAGTATCTGGCAAATATGTACATGCCTTAACCTGTGAGGTAGACTGCATGCTTACAATGAGCAGATTGGAAACAAACTTCAAAATATTGTGTCTGCTCCCTTTGTCTTGACTGCCTGGGATGTCCCACTTCAGAGCCGGCCCCAGTGATCTGGTATTCATACAGATGGCCCACCTCCTGGTATTCATACCTTCCACCCATACAGTACAAGGTTTGATGTGTGGGATGGCACAGGTGACAGCAGGTCACTTTCATGGTTATAAAAGACCAGGGCTTCAGTCTTGGAAGCTGGATTGCATGTTTACTCTTCACTGTGTTTAGATTATAGTTATCTACGGAAGCCGTACCATAGCACCCCAATAGAATTCTCACCATGTGGTGAGAATCTGAAGACTCCTGCTGAACATCTACAACCACATAAATGAACTTGCAGGTAGATCATCTAGCTCCAGCCAGGTCTTCAGCTGAGTGGGTACAGCTTCAAGAGAGACCCTGAAGCAGAGCTGCCCAGCTAAGTGGCTCCTGGATTGCCCTAGAAACCGTGAGGTAATAAATGTTTGTTGTTTTAAGCTGCTAGGTTTTGGATTGATTTGTTACTCAAATATGTCCAACTAATACGGTTACCTGTGGAAAAGATGAGCAAAGGAGAGAATTGCCAAGTTTGTAGGTAGAAACAAAAGAAAATAGAGTCCAGAAATCTGGGGCTTAGAAAAGTCAACAGCTTCTTGATTCCAAATGGGAAGAGATGAGATTTTAAAAGACTTGGAATGGCAAAGGGCCAATAATACCTCTTAGCTAATTAAAGAAACTCAGGGCTAAGATTTCATTAAGAGTAGGGCTCAGAGTAGCTACCAATAACTTGGTTAGAGAGGGGATAAAGGGCTTACAAAGCCAAAGAAATAAAACATACTTGAGAACTATTTCTGAAAAGAACATTGAGCACAGTTATTGACGCATGTTATTGACATCAACGAAGTAGATCAGAAGCCTATTAAGATGTTGAGAAAAGTGTAACACTAAAGAAACCAGAGCCCAGACTAAAAAATATCTGGGGGAAAATTATAATTTTTGAATTTATATATATATATATATATATTTTAATTAAATCATAGCTGTGTACATTAATGCAGTCATGGGGTACAATGTGCTGGTTTTATACGGGACCACACCTACGGTGCATCTTACAAGGGTACATATGAAACTTACTAAATGTAGAATATAAATGTCTTAACACAATAACTAAGAAAATGCCATGAAGGCTATGTTAACCAGTTTGTTGAAAATATGTCAAATTGAATTTATATTTAATTGAGAAATTGGCTTTTCTCAAGAAGAATTTTATTGTTAGAAATTAAAACAACACTTGAGCTACCATAAAAAAAGGTGGACTGGAATATTTGTGAAGCCTCCTATGAGAACATATTTTCAAAAACCTACTTCAAAGGTGATCAAGGAAACGGTGGGTGAATCATAGTTCCTACCTCCAGAGAACAGATATAGAAGCCTCCAAAAAAGGGAGGCAAGAACATAAAATCAGAGGCTTAACAACAATCACCTCTCACCACCAGGGTGGAGGAGGGGGCTTTTACAATACCCTCCGGAATCATGGAATTTCTTTGGATCCATGTGTATCTTCTGTTCATCCCTTGTTCCAGTGAAAAAGTTTACTGAAGTCATTCTATCTCTGTTCTATCACTGTATATTAGGTGTCGACTGAGTGAACAGAGGGGAAGAGATAGACAATTTATCCTTTTATTTCCTTATTTGTTGGACCAAGAGGAATAATATCTGGACCTCATGGATAAGATTGTTTATTATGGGTAAGGCTGCGGAACTGGAGGGGCTTGCAGTTACTGAGTTTTCTCTCTTAGGGAAAAGGTGACGGCATTCTATGTGGAAAAAAAGAAGTATTAGGCTCTCTGGAGGCCAGAAGGCTGACTGCAGCAGAAAAAACGTTTTGTGTTTACCATATCTCATTTCATTTTCTTCTTTCTGAGCACAAACAAGATCACATTTTTGCACCTCCCCTGTGGTTAGGAAGGGCCTCATGAGAATAAGGCCTGGCCAATGAATTGTGAATAGATGAGAAGTGTGATTCTTCTAGCCAAAGTAGTAATGAGCTTGCATCTCCCCTGTTCTCTCCCAGTTTTCTGACCACAGTGACCTTGGAGGACATGCTTTTCTGATGGCAAAGCCACAAGGTAGAGAAGAATGATACAGATAGGGCTGTAATGTGAAGGAGGGACACATTTTTATTGTGTTAAGCAATATTTGTTACCAATGTGTTATTGAGACTGCAGGACCCACCTGGCAGCTAGGATTAATTATCCTGATTGACTTAGATTGCCTTCCCTTCATTTCTCCTTGCCACATAACGTAAAAATATCTACTGAATAAATAACATTGTTTGGATAAACATCCTCAAAGTTTAGAAAACATGCATCAGATAAAATATAGTTTTACAATGTTTCATTTATAGACGGTCTTACAATTTGTACTGTGTGAATTCATCTATGTGCTATGATGATACGGTATGAATTAGGAATTTTTAAAATCTAATGACTGAGCTCTGTACCACGTGGTCAAATAATGTCTCTGATATAGAACCTTTTATGCAAGCATATTTTTTAGTCAAGAAAAACTACTTAAATATAGAACTTTCTACTTAAACAATCGCATGAAATGGCTTCCCTATCATTGCATACGTAAAAGTCTTCAGAGGTTCCTTCTAAGCTTTTTGTACATAAAGGTAATAAGATAGAAAAAAAAAAAAGGAAGCTACTTATATGTGATTTGTCCAGAGTCAAAGATGTATTTCCCCTGTCATCGATTCATCCAGCCATCCATTCTTTAACTGGATGACTTTCTACACTGGTTATATATTTGTTCTCCATCTCCTCTGCAAATATGAGAAGATTCATCTCATCTAAAAGCTTTCTAAGTAAACCAGATAAAGGAAAACCACTACAAAGGAAAACTGCTTTATTCTTTCAATTTTAGTGATAAAATCACATAGACATGTTCACTAAAAATGTACCCCCAAATTATATAATTTATTTTCAATCTGTGCTACCTTATTTCACTTGAAATGACACAGTTGACTCTCTTTACATAGTGCTTAATTTATTTCCATGAGTACATGGCAACAGCCATATCTAAAAGAGTAACATCTTGGAAATGAACAGTGCTTTCTCAAGCTTGTGTCTGGAAAAAAGTGTAAATATTGGTTAGCAAAGCTGGGGCTACAATATCTGCAGGGTAAAGTATTCTTGATAATAATTAATTGTGGATAGATATAGCATGAATGCTTCAGTCCCAGCATAATCCTGAAACTTACAGAACTACAAATTTAAACACATTTACTAGTTTGTATGTTTTTCAATTTCCTATATTTTTATGAGCAAATGACATGTTCAATTATCAACATAGCTGGTATTTCATAAACCTTGACTTGATAAAAGTTTCTTGTAGTTGAGTTACAAAAGTGTGTTTCAAATGCAAATGTGATGTTACAATAGTGTTCAAATGTATTTGAAATCCATTAAAATGGTTTTATCCTTCAGGATGTTTGGACTCCCTTTCTCTTGCTGTTTCCCCTTCTTGCCCATCAAACCACAGCATTTTTCTAAATGAGAGGAGCACAGTGAAATAAAACCCTGACAATTCATCTCTTAAAGGGCATTCAATTTTCACACTAAATGAGTTGTTCAGAGGATGAGAGTACAGGTCAAGTTATGTGGTAAACAGAACTGAAGAAAGTGAAGGAAATTCATAGGGAGAGAGGAAGAGATTTAAAAAAGGAAAAAGAGAAAAGCAAATAGCTTATAAGCAGAGAAGATAAATGCTAACCGCATTCCTGGTGATATTCTGTTTCAAGGAGGAAATATCGGCAACCACAATTATAGTTCTTATTCTACCTTATATCATGTTCTTAGAAGAGATTTATTTTGAGGAAAATGTAAGTCATTAGACAAATATTAATGTTCAATAAATAGTGCTTTATTTTGTACTAAAGGCTTGATAATGCAGATGAAGATTGGTAGCGGATGCTGCATTAGTATTATATCTGGCTGCTAATTTCCAAAAGGACTAGTCACCCTGATTGAATTTATTTTTCATGCTTTCTCTGTCCATCTGTCGATGATTCAAAAGTGTTCTTTCAAGAAACTAAATTCTTTGTGCTGTCTCCTCTCAAGTGTTAAGGAAAAAATGTTGGATTTTGTGCTAGACTTTCTCGGTGTGGCCTGGTATATCCTTATTGTTAGTGATCCAAGCATTTTTTGCAAGAGTTTTTAATCTATTTCTAGGAGAGAACCATTGTCTTTTTGGCAATGTACTTAGTCTTAAGAATTATTTTCTTTGGTTCTTTGATGTAGAATAAACTGGATACGACCAGCTTATGTTGCATCCTCCTTTTCAGCCATTCCTGTTATTGACGATAAGCGAATCAAAGAAGGACATCCAAGCTGAGGACTTGACTTAGAGCAAGTTAGAGTAATTCAGAATAAACCCAAGATCCTGCTCGTGGACTGATACTTAGCAAATGACCAGAAAAGAGCATTCCATGTAAATTCGGGGCTATAAGGTAAATGGAGACAAGTTGTTGCATACAGGGTCAGGCAATTAAGTTCATGAACTTTCCTAGAAAAAGTGCTACATCCTCATTGCTGAATATCACTACGGTCACCTTCAAGGCACTCACTCCCCCCTTGGGAAGCTGTGTGCTGAACCAGTGCCATGCCCAGCCTTCAAAGCAATTTGGAACTCTTTTTCTGGAATGGACATCAGAGGTTTCTGAACTGAGTGTGTTGAGATGACTTACAAAAGAGATTCACGTGACAATCAAGGGAATCCAGTTCTTAACCAGTTTCTACAAAGCTGACTGTGGTTTTAAAAACTTCACTGATTCCTCCTTGAAATGTAATCCAGTTAGTGAGATAGAAATCTCCCTGCACTTGAGTCTTATTTGTCATAATTATGCATCTTTAGAGTTTCATAATGACTGATTTAATCACTTTGCCGTTTAGAGGGCTATAACAGCCAATCATGATAATAGGTTTGGTATTTGGGAGGAACCATTTTATGCCCAAGAGCCCTTATTCTGAGCCTCTTGATGCTACTTCAACTTGACAGGCAGTTTCTGATTAGCACACGTTGCAAAACCTTGGGTAAAATGTTCATTTCTTTTAAGTAAACGTCATGACCTAGTATTAGACATCTTATCTTGCATACAAGGTCACAATGTAAGTGAAGTTTTCTACAAAATGCTTATTTTCTTCTTCGTCATCATTACAACAGTATGAATGCGCCAATCAGCTTCTCCATCCTCAGGAATTCCAAATAGATCTTAGCTCTAATTGGTTGTGTATGGATTGCCAGAACTTACCAAACTAGCTTGCTCTGTTACCCTCAAGGAATGATCTAGGCAAGTCTTGAACTATATCCACTTAGAGTGTACCATTTTCCTATCATCAGCTACATTGTCTAATTGTCACACTGACAGGATGAGAAAAAACACAAGGCTTTAAGGCATTTGTTCTTAATCTTTGGTGGACTTAAGGGACACGGGGAGCATATGCTTTAAATGTCGATTCCTGGGGCTCACCCACAGAGGTTCTTATTTGTTATATGTTTGGTGGCCCCAGGAAACTCTTCCATTTAACAAGCATCCCAGTGATTTTAATATACATAGCCCTGGATCACATTTTGAAAATATTTGTAAGGCCAGTTACTAGTAGATTGGCTACTATAGATAAAACATCTCAGCATTTTAGCTCAATGCAATTTCCTTTTTTTTGTTGTTCCTCTGCCTCCATTTCTTCTAAACTAAATAATCACTTTTTAAAAAGTATATTATAAATGAGTATTTGAATGCATTTATTTCCTTGGAGGGGGAACAAAGAAAGTCAAAAATGCAGAGTTTTTTTGTTTGCATAGCACGACTTTAAAAATAAACAGAGATTAGACTTTAGAATGTTCTGTCAAGGTCATAACTCACAGGGTAATAGTTTGAGCACAACACAGGAATTCAGAAACCATCTACAATACTTATAATATTATAGTTATTTAACTTTTTATCCTCAGCATCTTGATTGTAAAATAGAGATAGTAATGCATACAACTTATAGAATACATTTCTTATAGATCTCTATGAAATTGAATGCAATTATGTATCAGATAGACAAATGCATGCCTGCACACACATACACATATCTGGCTTAGCAAAGTGTCCCAGAATATTCTTTCTTTAATTGCAAATTGACAATTTATAACTGCATAAATGTATTGGTACTAAGTGAGATGTATTGGTATTTATGATTTATAAATACAGTACATAACAATAAAATCAGACTAATTTTACATAGTCACATAGTCATTAAAAGGCTAGAAATAATTTCGTTTTTAAGGTAAACACGAAATGAGGTTTCTTGAAGAAGAGCAAGGTAGGTTCCTAAGAACAGGCTCCCTGTTGTAACAAGAGGCCTAGAGATAAATGTTAACATCTTCAACGTCTATATATATCTGGGAAAAAGAAAATGTGGTCCTAGCCACTCTCTCTAACTTAATCTTCTTTATAGGAAGAGTAAAAGTAGCAGTAAACCAAAGAAGAGAGGAGTGGCATTTAGAGACAGGCAGGCTGTTACTCTGCAGCAATGCCAGGGGACGGCACTGCAGGGAGCTGAATGTGCTGAGGTTGGCCCAGCAACCCCAGTGCAAAATCAGATGGCAGGAGTAAGGCAATGCCGGGCTCCGGGGCAAAGGAGGTCGTCTGGAACTGTCTTCTTTTCTCTACCCATGTTTTCTCTTGCATATGCGCTTGAGTTATTTTTTTTCTACAAATATCCTAGTGTCTTATTCTAAAAGGAGGCAGGCATACGTGGTGTAGTGTGACATACCTATAGTATGACTGTAGGAGCTCAGGTATTTTCTTTGCCCCATTGTAGTTTAAGGAGAAAATATGCAGGGCACATGATTTCGTCATGACATCCTTTACCAAGTATTTTAGGTGAAAAATAATACTTTGGGTTCTTTTCCCAAATTAGCTGTTGCCAGCCCCCAGCTCTAAGTCTGTAGGGCATCAGCCTATTGTGAAGCAGTAGGGGACCTAATTTACACCCTCATTTGCAATGGCAGGGGTAGTTAATGAGAGCCAGAGGGTGGATGAGTGTCCTAGTGATGGTTTACACAATTGAAACACCCCGGCATCAAAAATCTTCTGTGCAGCAGTGGCTGTGGTCTTCTTGCTTAGTAGTTATTCAGATATATGTTTAGACTTCTACAAGTGTGTAGGGTGGTCAAAGTCACCCTCCCTTCTCTATTATAAAGGTTAAACTCAGCATGCAAATTACATGATACCAATGAGCAGATTTGGTCATTTGAAACCTTAGAGTCAAATTGTCTCACATAATGCAAACAAACATCAAAAAGTTCATTTTGTAAAATTTTTTATAAAAATTTTTAAATTATTTTTTAAAATTTTCTATCTGCTGCCTAATTAATACTGTCGGGACAATTGTGGCCTCCCTTGGGCTCTGTCTCTGTCTTTTCAGTCACAGGACACTGAGGGTTGGGAGATCACTCTTTTCTTTTTCTCTATCTGGCTGATATTATAAGTAGGGATGGTGGCAATTTTCTCTGCACTTGTTTTTGGGTTTCTAAACTTTGATATTACATCTAGACGTCGACATCTAGCTTCAAAGCCATGCATACCTCAGTGTTTTACTTTATAAGCTAGGAATAGTTGTATTTTTTTCTCTCACTACTCTATCTGGTCACTATGATGTGTAAATCAAATGTCTGCAAAGTACAGAGATTCTTAGGAAACTATGATAAATAAATACTTGGAATAAGAAACAAACACGAATCTCCTTAAATTTTTTCAATTGCAGTTTAAATACATATAGGACATAAACTTAAGCTCAGCCCCCTGTAAAATCTAACACATCCTCTTGACAGTCTTAAAAACTTTAGCAATAATGTATTTTTGTTTTTAAGTTCAACTGTTGTGTTATCTATGATGGTGTTTTCATCTGATCTTTAGACCATCCAGTAGGAAAGAATTTCATATTCCACAAAGGAATCAATTCCTCAAAATTTCTGGCTATATTTCACAGGTTCAGATAATCATATTAACATTTAATGATTATGTAAACTAAACTCACTTATTCCTTTTTTGAAATTTGTTCACACCTTGTATCTTGAAAGTTTTCTAACTCATGACTCTTCATGCTAATTTGAGTTTTTTAACTTCTATGATTTTTTTCCTTCTGTGTTATTAAAGGAACAGACTTCATTATTCATTATAGAGACAAACATATATTTCTTTTACCTCTTGTACTGAAAATTATGACACTTCTGCAACGTTGATTTTTAAAAAATAAATGTAAAAAATGAGGTGTCTGTGTACAATGTAAAACAATCACGCATTTCCCATCACTTTGTATTCCTGATCCCTTTCTCTTCTTTTATTGGTATGCAATATTTTTATTCTTGACAAACAAAAGAATGAAGATTTGAAAACTGATTTATCTTAGCAAACACACATTATACCTGTTGGGTCATATCAGTGCAAACCCAGAAAAAAACGCAGGGATGTCCTCCAGATTTGAACTTTGTTTTAAAAAGCTAAAAATTATTTTATGTCCCAGGGCTTCCATGTAGTGGAAGTTGGGAAGAAGAAAGTTCAATTGTTGTTATTGCCTCTAATTTTTATCATTTGAACTTGACCTTTGGAAATGATCACTGACAACCCAGCATTGCAGCAATGGCAATGGGAGTAGCAATGAGAGAGACTTCTGAATGTCAATATGACATCAGCTTTCCAACTGTTTTGATTTTTTTTTTTTTTTTGAGACAGAGTCTCACTCTGCCCCAGGGTAGAGGTCAGTGGTGTCATAGTGCTCAGCAACCTCCAACTCCTGGGCGTAAGTGATCTCTCCTGCCTCAGCCTGGGACAACAAGCATGTGTCACCATGCCCTGCTAATTTTTCTCTTTTTAGTAGAGATGGGGGTCTCACTCTTGCTCAGGCTGGTCTTGAACTCTTAAACTCAAGGGATACCCCTGCCTTGACCTCCCAGAGTGCTAAGGTCACAAGCATGAACCACTGTCACTGGTGAACTCTCCTACTGTTAATGGTGGGACTTTGGGAGGGGAGTGGAGGTAGGAAAAGGGAGGAACTAGGATAGAATTTCATGGGTCTACCACCTGGTAATTTGGAAGGAGTGACTCTAAAGAGGAGAAAAAAATAGTCTCACTTTGGGCAAAAAAAGAGCTCTCACGTGGGAAGCAAGCCTGGGCTATGGAGTTCTCAGACTTCTGGTACCTGAGACGGAGGGGTCAGATAGAAGCGGGCAGGGAGGTGCTCTTGGAGAATGGATTGTCCCTAGTCAATCAGACAAAATAAACTCTGCTCTCCAAAATGCAACTTCATTTGGTAATCCAGCCTGGGAAGAGGGTCATATCAATTACAAAACTAAGTATAAAAAAATCAGGATCCTTTTGACCAGTTTATAAGGCTTTCTTTCTCTTAATATATTTTGAAGCCTTTGTCACTGATACATTTGTGCTGTTGAATAATTGTTAGAACAGCCATGTGTACCTACTAAAGGTAGCCTCCCTTCAGCATGGAGTGATTAATCCATGCAGAATGTCTTGGGATATTGATGAATAAGAAAAACAATATCAGTGTAGTTATTAAGAATGAATCCCTAATTTTAGAGGCTTGTTTTATACCAGACTTTAAAATGAAATTTGGTTCAAAGTTGCCTATACTCTTCCTTTAGCTTCGATATGTGATTCCAAAAGTAACTACAGTCAAGTTTAGCAAGTATCTTTGCTCCCGGCATGAACTGGGATTTGGTGAAGACAGGCATTTGTGTGTAGAAATGCTGGAGTGATAACCTACTAGAGAATGACTTTCTCTCTACCCCTAAAACAGGTGTATGAAGTCTCATTTGGGTATAAGTAAGCATGTAGTGCCTGGGCATCACTTAATACCCCTATTTTCATAGACAGGTACAAACAGAAGTTGGTGTAAAGCAGTCCTGAAGCTTCCCTCTACTTGCATACCCACTGTCTTTACTTTTGTTGATCTAAACTTTTCAACTTTCCACACACAGAATTCATTTTAAAACTTTTCCATTAATAAATTATTTTTAAAATAAGAAAAAATGCCTGTCCTGCCCTAGGGTGGTCTGTTTTCTGTGTGATGTCACCATTATTCCTCTAATAGCCAGGTTAAGTCAGGATACACGTGATTACTAGGCTTGCTTCTTCTGGATCTTTATTTTACCTTCTCCTAAAAGTACCTATTCATAGTGAAGGTCAATGTTAATCCCAGACATGGAATCTTTTTCCTTTTTCCTTAATTTAGTGCCCTTTCTTTTCCATATCATTCAGAATCTAGTTTATGTCTTGGTACATGATAAGGTTTCCTTGGGGACTATTTGTTGATGATGACAGTACTTCATTACTGGATCTGTGTTTTTGTTGTTACTGAATTTAAAAACTATATACATTCCAGAAGATATTCAGAAGATAGTTTTAGACTTACATTTTCCAATCTGTTATTTAATGATCAATATTGTACTAGGTTTATGGAGGGGAGAAGAAAAATGATAAAATAAAAAGGTATATATTTTAGTTCACTTGGCTTGACTTCTTAGTGATAGAGAAGAATTGTCATTCAATACCAAGTTAAAAGAAGCTTTGGATGTTACAGTGGATCCCCAGTGAACTACCTCCATGATCAAACTTTCTTAGAAAATTAATGGAGATTTATTAAGAGCTGGTGAGGAAACCTATATATTAAAGTTTTTCTGGAAAGGATTAGTAGTTTGTCCTGGGTACATGAATAATCATTAGAGAAAGCTTAAATGGAGACACAATATATTAAAATCAGAACTCTAGACTGAATAAATACCTGGGATTAATTTACCATGATTATCAAACAACTGGTTAAAGGTATACTGTATAATATATTTTAATTTAAGCACAGCATTTCCTAAAGCCTATTTTTGTAAGAGACATGGAATATGTGGACTGGATTATGGTAAATTAGATTCATAAGTCATTAAAATCTTTTCCCAAAGAATGTTGATTAAAGGAGTGACATCAATTTGAGGGACATAGAAAAGAACAAAATAATCAAATTTACTGGTAATAACCAAATAAACTAGGCAAGCCACAGAATATCAACAATAACAATGGTCTCACACTGAACATTTAGTATGTTTTAGGAAAAGTTAGATGGTAGAATAGCACCTAACGGGTGAGTTCTACTTCTGGACTAACACATGCAGATAATTCCTCCTACCATCTTCTATTTCACGGGAGGTCTTCAGGGAATTAGTGTTTTGTTTGCTTTGTTATAAAAAGTACTTCATGATCATTGCCTTACACTATGACAAAACTTCAGCACTAAAACAAATCAACTAAGACCACATGTAATAGGGATAAATACAAAGTTTTCTCTTACATGAAACAAAAGAATAAAAAAAAAAAAGAAACCATGATGTAAATTCAAGATGGAAAATACATGACTCATTAACTTTGTGTGTGAAATGACTCACAAGTTTCAGTTGACTGTGATCTTATAGTCACTGGTATGGGTTGTGGTCAAAAATCCCAGTGGTTTTTTTTTTAAGTCCTCCTAAAACTTGTTATTTGAGTTTAAGTTCATATAGTTTTTGCTTATCCTTTATTCATTTCTCAGTTTATTACTATTTGCTCAAGAAAGGTCATTTCCTCCCCTCCCCTCAGGCTCCCTTCAATTTTCAAGAAAAATAAATCAAGTCTATTCGATCTCCAGGTAAGGATAGATTGGGCTCCCTGCCAGAGCCAGGCTCCAAACCTTCCTCCCAACCTCCCACCACAGAGATGAAACCAAAGATAGGATTCCTGGCCTTTTCCAAGCAGGATGGAGGAGGCATCTGCAGGAGGCAAGATCCATGCACAGGCTGGGGCGTGAGCACACATTACCTAGCCCAGTGACTTGTATTCCACTGTGTATAATCATCATAAGGAAAGCTTATGAAAATGTAGATTCCTCAGAATGTGTTTTACTACATCTGAATGAGGCTGAGAATTCTTCATCTTAAAAAATATATATACATCTATGATGTGCATATCAATTTGTGTTTATTTATTTGCTAATTAATATGTATTTGTGAATAGTAAACATGCCCTGACAATCATTCTAAGAGTACACCCATATCATCAAAGTTAAAGCAGTGAATAAGATGGACAAAACACATTCCATCAGGGAACTATGGAACTTACATTCTCCTGTGGGGCTGCCGGTAAAATTATCACAAATAAGCAAATATAGTGAACCTGTATAAGTTGACCACCCAAGGAACTGTAACAGACTGATCAATACGTGGAGGTGGCCAACATAAGAAACATATGGTGCATGTCCAGTCTATGAAAGTGAAGGGAATGTAAGGAGGTGGTCAACTACAGAGGTTTTACTGCAGTATGCTTTCAAATAGTGAGAGTGCTACAGAGAAGCAAGATAGCATTATGGGAAAAGAGTAGCAGGGAGCATGGGAGATAAGAGGATCAGGGACAGCTTTCTTTAGGGTGCCATGTTTGAACTGAAGCCTGAAGGATGAAAGGGGATATGAGTGTTGTGTCTGTGTATGTGTGTGTATGTATACATCCAGTGGGTGGAGGCACAGGAAGCACGGAAAGTACCAAGAGGCTACATGTAATGGTTCAGGCCTGTAATCCTAGTACTCTGGGAAGCCAAAGTGGACAGATTTCCTGAGCTCTGGAGTTTAAGACCAGCCTGAGCAAGAGTGAGACCCCATTTCTAAAAATAGCTGGACACTGTGGTGGGCACCTATAGTCCCAGCTGCTCGGGAGGCTGAGGCAAGAGGATCACTTGTGCCCAACAGTTTGAGATTGTTGTGAGCTAGAACATCACAGCACTCTACCCAGGGTGATGAAGTGAGACTCTGTCTCAAAAAAATAGAAAAAAAATGCAATGGCCCTTAGGCAGGAAGGACTTTGGCACTCATGAGTAATACAAACTGGAATAGTCTGGTTAGAACAGGTTTTATGAAGAGTAAAGCCATTGATACTTTAACTTAACTAAACTTTTGTGCATGGGGCTTTCCTGGTAATTGTAGAATTTCAGCAGTATCCCTGCCTGTAACCCACTGGACCTTTTGTGACAACCAAAAATTTCTTCAGCTTCCTATAGTCCCAGCCACTTGGGAGACTGAAGGAGGAGGATCACTTGAGCCCAGAAAGTTGAGGCCAGCCTGAGCAACATAAAGAGACACTGTCTCTAAAACAAAAAAATATCTCCAGCCATCATCAAATGTCCCCTAGGAGGCAACATCACCTTTAGTTGAGAACCACTCAAAGAAAGTGGGAGAGCAAAAATGATAGGAGGTGGGGGATGATAAAGTAGAGAGAGGATAAACTATGTAGGACCGTAATAATCCCTGGATTTTACTCCAAGAAATTCTGGAAATCAGTTCAGGGTTTTAATTGGAGTCAGGGAGTGATCTGAGTTATGTTTTTGAAAGGACACTATAGCAGCCAGATGGGGAATAAAGGGGTGGACGACGGAAGCAGGGTTACCAGTTGGCAAACAATATAGCACCAAGATTACGGGATTGAAATAGTGTTTAACAATGAGGGTGGTGAGAACATGTTGGATTCATAAAGTATAATGGAAGGATCCCTGGCAGGACTTTTTGGGCCTGCACTTGAAGAAACAACATTTTTGACCAAATTCTACTCACAAATGTGATCTGCACATCAGCAGCACTGTCGTCATCATCTGAGAAGCACAATCCCAGGTCCTGTCCAGGATCTTTAGTAAGATCCCCCAGGTAATTGCTATCCTTGTAAAAGTTTGAGCAACAAGTTTAAGATGAGTTTCTCATCTTATAAGAAAATACGTGCTTTGAGAGGAAAAGTGATCTGTTCAAAGTCACACAGATAAGCAGGAACAGAGTCTAAACTAGAAGCCAATTCTTCCCTTGCCTGGTCCGGTGCCCTTTCCAACATCCTACAGGTAGGATCTTGTGTGTATCTCCTCTTAGCGTCTTTAATTAGAGCGCCAGGAATTGCAAGTCTCTGCCTTAATTCTCAGAAGATGAGGAAAAGTCACCCTTCAAAAAATAAAAGATTGAAATTCCTCCAGGGAGGATGAACGAAAGACCTGTAGTATCAATTTAAAGCAGAAAGCATTTAAAAACCAATTATCAAGCTGTGTTGCTGCTGCTCACAGGGCTGGCATCCTTTCCCAGCTCAGAGCGTTAACATTGCAAATACAAAACAAATGCCTTGAGAAATGATGCCAGGATCAGGGTGTGGGCAGCAGCGGTGCGGCTTGGGATCTGCCCCGCTCAGAGGGCCGCTCAGCTGCACGTTCGATGACGGGCATCTTCCGGATCACAAGCAGCAGGGTTTGCAGCTTGAACAATGTGTCTTTCCCCTCCATGCAGAGAGAGATTTTGGAAAGCGGAACATCAGTCTATTTCTTTTGTCTTCATCATTTTCCTCTCTGCCTACCCCAAACTAGCTACTTTCTCATCCCCCAGGGATGTGGACCATTTATCACATTCTCTTCTCCTAAAAACCTAAAGCACAAAATAGCTACTGTCCTTTCTGGCAGCTCCTACAGAGCTAATATGCCGAGCCTCTCCTCACATGTGGACCCCATCAAATCATAAATTACAGAGCCTGGTCTGGAGGATGAGCTCCAGGGGAAAGCAGGATAAGCAAAGTGATTAAAATCCTCAAACTGCCTTTCAAGGACAAGGTACCCATCTCCAGCTTGAAGCCTTAGAGGTGTGAGGGTAACCCTGTCTTTGGAGAAGCCTGGGAGTGATCTGGTGAGTCCCTTCTGCCAAGGGGTTTTTCTAAACCCTTGAGTTACAGGGTTTATAAAAAGTAGATGCAGTGACCACTGTATGAGCACTGTGCGGTGGGCGGGGAGGCTGCCACAGGCTCCTGTGGGAAGGAAGATAAAGCTGAACGCCTTCCTAGGGCTGGGCGTGAAACTGCTCCTCTCTGTGGGGGACTGGCCCCCAAAGCACATGGCTTCTGTCACAACACAGCTGTCAGCTGCCATTAGTAGGTTCCTGACAGGAACACGTGGAGTTCCCCAGCGCTTCTCCCCAGCAACCCAAGCTGGGCAGCGAAGCAGGGGTGTGTGTGTGTGTGTTCATGTGTGTATGTGTGAGCACACACGTGCATATATATGCCAAGAAGAGGCAACAGAATAGAAAGGAGAGAGTTAAACAAAGAAGTCTGAACTCAGATGTCCACCCAATATAGGGGGAAGAGAGCCGAAACAAGCCAGATTTTCCCTTTTGCTATTTATTAGGGATCTTGGGCAAGTCATTTTATGCTTCTAATCTTCATTTGCCTTCTCCACCAATTGAGAACAGGAAAATTCTGTAATTCATGTAATCCTTTGAAAGAAAGTGCCTATGTCGGAGTACATTGTGGGGGTTACCTCTCGTAATCATCACAATAACCTGAGAAGGAGGGAGCTATTGGGAACTATTCTTATTTATGTATGTATTTTGAAGATGAGGACTCTGAGAGGTTAAGGAAATTTCCCCCAACCCCTGCCAGGAGGTGGAGGAAGTAGGATTCCAGCACAGGCTGTGTGACAGAGTCGTCACATCAGCACGGCGCCTCCTAACATGTGGATGGCTGCCTGGTCGCATGTCTGCGGGCCCACCAGAGCCACCTGCAGGAAAGCACATTGCATACTCAGTGCTGCACTGGTGTCAGTGAGCGTTACTTAAAGAACTCAGTGTTGGCTTATTTCTCCATTGAGTACTGGCTAAGACCTGGTTCCACTATTACAAAGTATAGCCAGGTATAACACATGGAGAAGGGGAGTGAGGAAAGAAGATACCAGCTCTTCCCTCAACTAAATTCCATTTTATGGAGCTTTGTCAAGCAAAATATCTGCATGACGTGTTCATACAGGGGACACCCCACGTGCTCAGCAAATGAGACTAAAACAGCTGCTTACCTAACTCCTCTTCCAACAGAGGCATTTTAAGAGCTGGGCTTAATGGTAACCATGAAGCCTCCTTTTATCTCTCATTGTATTTCTCATTTCTCTCTCCATGAAATTTCAAGGCAAATACCCGAAATGAGTAAATTTTAATTCTGAAACAGTCATGCAGTTCTCCCAGAGTTGTAATTTAACTGACATGACCTAGGCACTGTATCATAGTAAATGAAGGTTTGTTTAGTGTTCATCACCTGGAAATATTACTACTAGCGGGTACTTCTGTGCTTCAATGGTACGATGATAATTGATGTTCACAGTGATTGCCCCAAGGCACTGCAAGTTCCTGAAGTGCTTTGTGGATCATAAAATAATAGAAAGAAAAACTTCCTTTGGCATATTTTTTTTGCATTACATTTGATCTTAACATAGTTCTTTGAATATTAGTCACCAATAATAAAATGTGTGCTAATATCATTGATTGGAGCCCTCAATTCCACAATATTCTCCATTATGTTAAAACAAGTACTCTGTAAAGGCCTGTGTTCAGTGTCCCTTTATATTCCCCCAGTAGCTCAAGTCAACTTTATATAACTGAGCAACCGGCAATGAACAACTCCCTAGGGTCACTTTTTATATTAGTTTTTGCATTCCTGCTGTAACAAATTGCCACAAACATAATGACTTAAAATAATACCAGTTTATTATTGTATGGCTATGGAGATAAGAAGCCCAAAATGGGTCTCACTGGGTTGAGTGGAGTGGAGCTCTTTCTGGTGGCCTTAGGAGAGAATCCTGTGACTTTTCTAGCTTCCCAGAATAATACCAGTTTATTATTGTATGGCTATGGATATAAGAAGCCCAAAATGGGTCTCACTGGGCTCAGCACAGTGAAGCTCTTTCTGGTGGCTTTAGGAGAGAATCCTGTGACTTTTCTAGCTTCCCAAACTGCATGCAGTCCTTGGCTTACAGCCCCCTCCTCCATCTTCACACCAGTAGAGTAGAACCTTCAAATGTTAAAATCTTCTCCTCTGACTACAAATCTTGCTTTCCTCTTCACTTCCTTGCTCTGACCTTTCTGTTTCCTTCTAAGAATCCTGTGACTACATTGGGCCTATCCAAATAATCTAAAATAATCTTCATTTCAAGATTTAACTAAATCATACATGCAAAGTGCCTTTTGTCATGTACAATAACATATTCCCAGGTCTTAGAGATCAGAATATAGACATTTTATTCTGTCTGTCACACTCCCCCTTAACAACAAATTTTTCCTCACAGTGTTATTCTTTCTCCTTTTTTTTCCTCTTCAATTTTTTTCAAACAATATTCCCTTTTACAGGTTATAGGTAGGATAATCCTGAAATGAAAATTATGCAACTCCATGAGGCCAAAGGAAACAATTTCACACAGAAGTCCAACTGGTATTTGTCAGATTCTTGCCTTGCCCTGGCCAAAGCCAGCAGGGAAGAGGTACCTCTGACAACCACCCACCACCCAGTGTCTGGCCCACTGTCACTATGCCCCAAAGAGGGCAGTGTTTAGACTTCTGTTTCTTACAGCTTTAAGTGAAAGATGAGAAGAACTTGAACTGAGAGCTTAAAAGGATAGAAAATGATAGACAATACTTTCTGGGTGCCAGACAGTGGCAAACACAGAGATTAGGAAGGGGAAATGTGGAGGCACAAAGCCAGGCTGAGAGAAACTCTGGATGCTGTCTGACAGGCCTTCTGAATGTGTTTGCTTGGCAGTCTTCCCTGTGGTACCATACGCCCCTATGTCCCTTTGTACTGTACATTTCCAAAGTATCCCTTGGAAAAAAATTCCAGTATACTCAGAAAGATAAGGAAAGTAATGACTGAGGTTATGAGAGAGACAATAGACATCCCATCCATAATGTACAGTCATGTGGACAAAATGTCCAGACAGGAAGAAAGTACAAACAGGTCAAGTCAACTGGGCTTCTGTTTCTCAGCTGTAGACAAATGTCCTTTCTGCTCACCTTTGCCCTCAGCTCATTTTGGCTGCTTGCCTCTGAATTATGTTGGATATTTCTCTTTTACTCCATATTTGGGTGTTTTATAAGCCTTGCCATTTGCAAAGTCATTACGGTTTAAATAGGATACCTGACACATCTATTATAAGCAATGTTTGAAGGAATAAGATTCATTCTTTCATTGTGTTCAAGACTGGTTGAGACTTAAAAAATACATATTCCCCTATAATTAAAATACTGTGGAGAAGGAAAGATGCAAATGTGTTGTTGTTAACTATGGTGGGGTTTATTTTTCTTCTTGGTTTTTGTTTTTTGGTCCTTCTTACAGGCTTGGTCATTGTGCATTGTTGCCTTTGCAAATAGATCATGCTTTTTCTTTCAGAAATTTTAACAGACCAACAATATGGCAATTATGTTTATTGAGGGGTTACCAAGTCAGGTACGATAGGAAGTGCTTCATAAATATTATCTCTTTAATCTGTACAACAGTAATGAGAAATTCTTATTATCACTCCAATTTGTAGATCATTACACGACTGAACAAAGTCACTTCACCATGGTCACAGTCAGTAAATCTCACCTACAACTCAAATGCAGGTTAGCCTACTTCCCAATTTTATCCTCTTAGCTGTAGTGAATATTTCTTCTCTATTTAAAAAGACCTGACTTTTCATGGAATATTATACAGCCTTAAAGAATGATGGAGACTTTTACCTCCTTCATGTTTACATGGATGGAGTTGGAAAATATTCTTCTTAGCAAAGTATCTCAAGAATAGAAGAAACAGTCTCCAATGTACTCAGCCCTACTATTAAACTAATGTATAGTGTTCATATGAAAGCTATAACCCAATTATAGCCCAAGAATATGAGGAAAGGGGAAAGGGAGGGAGGGGAGAAGGGAGGATGGATGGAGGGAGAGTAATTGGTGGGACTACACCTACGGTTCATCTTACAAGGGTACATGTGAAACTTACTAAATGTGGAATATAAATGTCTTAACACAATAACTAAGAAAATGCCGTGAAGGCTATGTTAACCAGTTTGATGAAAATATTTCAAATTGTACATAAAACCGGCACATTGTACCCCATGACTACATTAAGGTACACAGCTATGATTTAATAAAAAAAAAAAAAAAGCTGACTTTTAAGTATACACAGTGAATTATGTAGTATTTAAAATCACAGATTATCCCATAAATGATAGCAAAATTTAATTCCATTTGATTTGAATGTGGCGATAGTTGAAGCTCCCCAACTTTGCCTTTCAAAAGTCATTTGGGCTTGTTCCATTCAGATCTCATTATTCTTTTTATTTTTTATTTTTTTCAGTAAAGTAGATTGTAGTAGGTTGAAGAGAGCGCCACAAAGATATGTGTAAGTTTTTACCCTCGGTACCATAGATGTAACCTGACTTAGAAATGGGATCTTTGAGGAGGTAATAAATTTACAAATCTGGAGGTGAATAATCCTAGATTTAGGGTAGACTTTGCATTCACTGACTGTTATCCTAGTAAGAGAAGAGAAAGGGAGATTTGAGACACACGGGTACAGAGCCACTTGGGAAAGGCAGAGGAAGAGACTAGAAACAAGGTGCCACCAGCTAAGGGAAGCCAGGAGCCACAGAAGTTGGAAGAGGCAAGGAGAGATTTTCCCCTAGTGCCTTTATATGTGCCCTGATAACACCCTAATTTTGGATTTCTGGCCTGCAAAACAGTGCAAAAATACATTTATTTTGTATTAAGCCATGATTTTTGTGACAATTTGTTGTGATAGCCCTAGATATCAAATATACAGAAATTTTAATACTATAAATACCAAGATGTTTCAACAAACATTATGGAGGAAAATTGCACGATCATGACTACAAATAAGTCTCAGGGATGCAGTGTGTACATTTGTTTCCTATGGATACAAACTGAGAAATCCTAAAATATTATGTTTCTTATTAAAAGGTTTAAAAGTCCAGTTGGGATTCAGGATTTCAATGTAATGTTCAGTGTGGTACTAAATGGTTTCTTTTCCACTGCAGGAATAGAACAAAAACTTAAGAGTCTGTGGGCTTTAAAAAATGAGGCCAAGGCTAACAAATATTCTACTGTAGTTGAATATTCATCCTCATAATAATAGAAGCAAAATGTTTTCACTAAAATTAGTTATTATTTAAAAAATATTAAGTTCATGGAAATTAAGGAAATATATATTTATATACACACACGCAAATGTATTTCTTTAAAGCACTTTTTGTACATTTGGTTGACTTTTAATGAAAGGCCACCAGGGAGACATATAAAGTCTCTATAAGCATCTGGTAAGTTTTGCCCTTTCTTGCTCAATCAAATGATTGCCCCATTGGCAATGCTCTCTGATCCTGATTCATGATTCATAGGTGATTGCCTATAGAGTTCTGGGCTAGGTTCTGAAAATTTATGAAATTGCTCATGAGTGGCTGAATTGTACCTCCTACCAAAATTAAAAGTTATCAATGCAGAGTCCCTTGGACACACCTGGAATGGAGTAGGCAGGCACTCTATCACTGACAACAGCAGTTACAACTAGTGTGTTTGTTTCCAGTGTAGGTTATAGTGGTAGTGATAAATAATACTACCACTGGTACTCATGGTGCTAGAGACCCCGTGAGAAAATACCTGAATCATCATTTTAGTTTGTTCAAATCTTATAGAATTCTCTCATATAAGAAAGAAGCCCCAAAGAAAGGAAACCAGCTTCTTATCTCAGTGTGTCTGTGGATATTGTGAATCTGTTTGAATCCAGAAAGTTACCACCTCAGGCAGCTGAGATAAAAAATGGATTTCCTGGATTTGGTAAGATAGCTCTTAGCCTATCTCCATATGAGGACTCTACATAGGATCAGGTCACATGTGAGATGCAGCACTCCCAGCCCTACCCCCTTCCCAGCCATCAGTCACCCACCCTTTCACAGCACGATATAAGAAGGTTTTGGATTACTCTTGCTGCCAGACATTTCCTTGGCAGCGTTACATTTTTGACAAGAAACAGAGCTGAGCAAAGATTCACATACATTCTCAAAGGCTTAGCAGCATTGCACACTAGCCTCGGCAGAGCCCCTGATCCACTCTGACACGCAGCAGCTGAGTCAGCCTGCTGTGGAAAGCTTAGAGTGCTTAAACGTTCCTGGGGGAATTATCTCTTCTAGCAACAATCAGTAACATAACTGCCAAGGGTAGAAAGTTATAGCCACTCACACATGCGTAAAACAATTTTTTTTCTGGCTTAGCCTTGTGTATTACAGGCAAATCCATTGCAGAGTGCTTTGGGTTGTCTACTGATTCTTTGGTATTATGGGGAAGACATACCCAGGGTTGGGTCTGGTAGGATCTTCAGATTTTGCATAGGGAGCTAGGAGTAGGGTGGCAATACTGTTCCCATTTAGTTCTTGGACTATGGATGTGCATTCTGAGTTGAAGAGTGCATTGAACTCCAGGGTGTAGCCAGTCCAAAAGACAAATGACAACAGGACAATTGTAATTCTGCAACCCCAAGCTCAAAGAAGGCCGGATGGGCCAGAGGTCCTGATGGTTCCCATCAAGAAAGATTATATGCTATAAACTGATTTGTGTCCCCACAAATTCACATGCTGAACCCCTACCCCCCAATGTGGTGTTATTTGGAGAAACCGTTGGGAGATGATTAGGTTCAGATGAGGTCATGAGGCCTGCATAATAGGATTAGTGCCCCTTTAAGAGGGTATGCAATAGAGTTTGCCCACTGTTCACACACACAAAGAGAAATCACGGAGCACTCAGGGACATGACAGCCACCTACATATCAGGAACAGGGCTGTCACCAGAACCTGATCATGCTGGCATCCTGGTTACGGAGAACTGTGAGAAAGAGAATGTCTGTCATTTAAGCCTCGTAGTTTATGATATTTTATTACAGCAGCCCCAGCTGACTGATATTCTATCATAAAATTTACTAAATTAGTGGGCTTATGTAATTATTTTAAAATAAGTGGACTTATAGAAAGCATTACATATGTAGCATAGTTACCACAATTACTAGAAAATAAAAGATGTCTATCTTTGCTCTCTTCATGAAACAGTAGGAATTCATCTGTCTTCTCTCAGATGACTCCAAAAGTAAGCTTGTCTAAATTTAAGAATTTAGACAAAGAATTACCCAAAGAATTGCTTACTGCCTACTTTTGTGTTCATATCACAGGAGTGACCCCAAGTAATAGCCATCTAAGTCCTCAGTACTATGCATTCTCATTGAAATGATTTTTGTTCTACGATGAAAGTTTGCAAAATGCAATTTGTTGCAATTCGAAGCATTATTCCCATGGCTCTCCTTGGAAGGGAGGGTTAGGGATGTTGTGAGAGATTTTAAGAATATAAAATGTCTCCTGAACTGCCCTGTGAAGACTGACTTGCTAAGACTGTTTTCCCAGCAGCATTTCAAATCCCTCATTCCCTGAACTGGATCTGTCTCTCACAGCCAAAACAGCAGAAAGCCTCAGTGATCAGGCCCAGAAAAAAAAAAGTTTCTAAAAAAGACCGATGTCATTCAAAAACTGACATTTTAGTTTTTATTACTAGAATACCTTACAGAATTAGATCTGATTTGCATTGATATTTGCCAACTGAATTATTAAAGTTTATTTTTTTCTTTTTCTCTTCCCTTCATCAGATTTTAACACTTGAGTCAACCGCAGACAGTCACTTAGTAATCATATGACTTTACAGAGCCTCCTCGGCTTCTGAATTGTTGATCAATTTGAGAAAAATATCTGATTTGATTCATGCAATGAAGGTAAGTGAAACATAAGGAAAGGGCAAGATATATTTTTGTCAAAGAGTTTGTTTCTCACGTAAAGTTTTATAAGTGACAGGGGATGATTTTATTGGCATGTCCTGTGGGCAGTGTGACCCCATTTGAGTTACTCATTGAGGTTTTTTCCGTTTTATTAGAATGAATTGTAGCTTCCCTGTACCAGGAGACTTGCAAATGAATATGCCAAGAGAATGATGAGGATTTCAGAAGCGTGTGCACATTTTAAGTGATATGTTAGCCTCAAACGTCATTAGAATGTAGATAGAAAAAGACAAAGTGGGAATTTCTGTGCAGTTGTTACTTCTAAACCTCTTCATCTAAAGTGATAGAAATTCTAACCAAAGAAATGTGATAGTGCATTTATATATCAGATAGATTTATACACACACTAGGTCACTGGAACTTTTTCTATTGATTTATATTGCAGTGCTTCTGCTGCGGTGCACAAGAGCCCTGTTCTCCTGCTTGGTAGAAACAGTACACCTTTCTGACTATCTCAGAAATAGGTTTTTTTTTTTTTTTTTTAAGACAGGTGTTCTCTAAGTTAACTGTACATCATGATCATCTGCAGGGCCGCTTAAACTACAGATTGTTAGGCCCCCACATTTACAATTCAAGATTCATCTAAGTCTTATGTGGGTTCTGATAACTTGCATTTCCAACAAGTTCTTAGGTGTTGCTGGTTTGGAGACTGCACTCTAAACACAATTGTTTCAGACTATCCAGAGAGCCTAGTTTTACTAGTTACTTGGTCTAGTGGAGAGCTTCATAGTCTGGAAGTTAGTTCTGTCTAGCAAAATGTCCACTGTAATTTAAGTCTATTTTGCTTTGTGAAGTTGAATAATACTTCATTGTTAATAAATTGTTTTCATATATATTATCTCACTTGAGACAACACAGGAATCCTGGAAGGTGAACGGTCATTCTATTACTCATATTTTACAGACAAAAAGTGGAAAGTTTAAATAACTTAGCCAAACCTCCATGAAAGTAAATTATGGAGAGCAGGGACTCAAACCTGGACTTGCTGATGGCAAATTCTGTTGTCCTGCTACCAAAATGCTCTTCCTCTAAATCCTTTGCGTTTGTGGAGAGCTTTACACTTTTCAAACTACTCTCATATTCATTATCTCATTTGATCCCTCAAAGCAGCAGCGTGAGACAGGGCAGGGCCCATCTTATTGTCTACTTTTATAGATAAACCTATTTTAAAAGATGATGAGAAAAGTGGCTGCTGTCATCAGACTGTATCTCTTCATACACTAGCCTCAATTTTTCCTGTAACATTTGGCAGCAGCATCTGACGCAGCAGGAAGAGAGTGTTAAGGGCTTTTCTTTCCAGTGATAAATACTCAATGGCACAGAATTGTGCCATGGTGAGGCCCAGCCTACAACTCTGTTTTTCTGTTTTCATAATAGACATGCATTTGAAAAGGAGAGGAGGTAGGGTGAAGTTTAGGATTAGTGGGCTGGTAGAAAAGTGGGGAAAGATCTCCAATAATTTTTATACTTGAATACTATGAAAACCAGCTTTCTTCTTTTACCTGTCACCCAGACTTTTTAAAGTTTAAATGCACATCCACACCACCTGGAGGAAATACAGATTCTAGGATTGGTCTGAGGTGGGGGCTGCTCGTCTGCATTTCTGTAGAGCTTTTTTAATGTGGTAACAATTCAGATGTTCAGGATCCACCCTTGATAGGCAAAGAACAGCCCTATTTTTTAAAACCACGAGTCAAGGCACATACTCAAGGTGGTTAGAAGCAGAGGGGCCAGAGGACAAGATGAAGAAATGTTCAGGGTGGGAAATAAAAAGTGTCCAAGCCAGAAACATACGTTATTAGATACATTACCTTGATTCTTCTCTTTAATAAGTACTGATTCAGGCCGGGCGTGGTGGCTCTTGCCTGTAATCCTAGCACTCTGGGAGGCCGAGGCAGGTAGATTGTCCTGAGCTCAGGGGTTTGAGACTAGCCTAAGCCAGAGTGAGACCCTATCTCTACAAAAAGAAATGCTGGGCCTTGTGGCAGGCACTGTGGTCCCAACTACTTGGGAGGCTAAGCAAGAGAATCACATCAGCCCAAGAGTTAGGGGTTGCTGTGAGCTATGATGCCATGCCACTCTACCAAGGGCCACAAAGTGAGACTCTATCTCAATAAAAAAATAAAAAATAAATACCGATTCATTTGCCTTTCCTTACTATTACTGTCACAATGTAGTTCCTCCAGTATTTCCTTTTAATTGTGATTTCTCAGTTTTCCAGTTAGAGTTTTTGCTACTATTTCTAAATATAAAATGGTCATGTTAATTTTCCTACTTAAACACCCCATTTTCCCATTGCTTTAGGAACAAAGTTCAAACTACTTACCATGGCATTTAAGGCCTCCTGAGATTTAGATTCTTAGGTTTGTAATGATTAAAATCAGATCTACCCTGGCATCTCATGAAGGATACTAGGATAGATCTTGGCTGATTCCCCAACCAAGATCCCAAAGTCTATTGTGGACAGTCCATAAGAGCTACACAACCGAACTAGAAATTTTCCTGTATAGATAAAATATATTCGCACAATATGAGTCCTGTTGTATTCTGTTTTTTCATGGTTTGACTTCCAAGTAAATCAACTTGCATTTATCTTGATGAATTTCATTGAGCAAACAACAACTCATTTTGACAATTTCATGATCACATTAATATTTTCAAAATACTTATCCAAGAAAATATACTTTACTTTTTTTTTTTTTTTTTAACTGTGGAGAGCCCTTCTCTTGTAGCTGAATGGTTCACTCTTGAACTTTGCAGGTCATGTTTGTGTGTGAGTGTGTGTGATAATATAATCATCTCCTGAAATACCAGTCTTGGAAAAAAATTACAAAGGTTGTAATTTATCATTATTCATTCTATATCATTACAGTTAATAAAATATTTGCTATTACACAACTGGATTCTTAGAAAACTATGCTGTAAGAAAAGAATGGATAAACAAACGAACCATGTGAGAAATTCCTTCTTTAACAAGACACTGTTGTTGCCATGTCCTTTTGTAAAACAAACCCCTTCAACAGGTGTACTGAAACATAGTGTGAAGCATATAGTGGGGGAAAGAATCCCTATTCAACAAATGGTGCTGGGAGAACTGGATTACCACATGTAAAAGACTGAAACTGGACCTACACCTTTCCCCACTTACAAAACCTGACTTAATATAGATAAAAGTTTTATATCTAAGACAAGAAACAATAAAAATCTTAGAAGAAAGTGTGGGGAAAAACTCTTAATGTTAAACTGGGGAAAGATTTTATGACGAAGACCTCAGTGGTAACTGCAACAACAACAAAAATAAACCAATGGGACTTAATTAAGCTGAAAAGCTTCTGTACAGCTGAGGACACAGCAAGTAAAGCAAAAAAGACAACCTTCAGAATGGGAAAAGATATTTGCAGGGTATCAATCCGAGAAAGGGTTGATAACTAGAATCTACAGAGAGCTCAAATTAATCAACAAAAAAGGAGCAAACAACCTCATCCACTATTGGGCAAGAATTATGAACTGAACCTTCTCTAATGAAGACAGATAAACGGCTAATAAACATCTGAAAAAATGTTCACCATACCTGATCATCAGAGATATGCAAATCAAAACCATCCAGAGATATCACCTAACCCAGTGAGAATCACCCACATCATAAAGTCTCAAAGCTACAAATGCTGGCATAGATGTGAAGAGAAGTGAACATTTTTACACTGTTGATGGGACTGCAAACTAATACAGTTTTTTTTGGAAAGAAGTATGGAGAATCCTTAAAGAACTCAATTTTGATCTCTGATTTGATTCTGCAATCCCACTACTAGGCATCTACAAAGAAGAAAAAGAAAATCATTTTATCATAAGGACGTTTGCACTAGATTGTTTAATGCAGCTCAATTTACAGTCATCAAAATGCCCACCAACCCAGGAATGGATTAACAAGCTGTGGTATATATGTATACCATGAAACACAGCCATTCAGCCATTAAAAAGATGGAGATTTTCATCTTTTGTATTAAACTGGATGGACTTGGAACACATTCTTCTTAGTAAAGTATCACAAGAATGTAGAAGTAAGAATCTAATGTACTTAATTCTAATATGAAGCCAGTAGACCATCTAAATACACACCACATAAGGGAAAAACTCAAAATCAATTCAAGGTGGAGGGCAGGAGAACAAGGGAGTGAAGAGGGGGAGGTGGGTGAGGGAAGAGCATACGTCCACTTAATGGGCACAATGTTAGGGTATATGGCACATCTCTTGGGGGTGGGACACAGTTATAAGAGGGACTTTACCTAACAAATGCAAATATTGTTGCCTAATTCTTTGTATTCTCAATTAAACTGAAATAATGAAAAGTATCATAATATGATACAAGATAGAAAGGATTAAGACTAGCTTCGATGATAGCATTTTAAAATTCTTTTGGTGGTTGTACTGAAATGCAGGCTAGACCTGGATAAAGAAGACATTGAGGTTGTTCCCAATCAAATTATCAGTCTCCGCCAAAATAATCACTATAGGCAGTTACCATATAGATATAATTGTAATGAATAAAATAACATCAATGATAGCTAATACTGCACTAAGAACTTTGCCTACATATTCTTTAAATCCGCATAGCATTTGATACAGATTCTATATTTAAACCTATTTTAAACACATTTTAAACTATGTGGAATAGTGACAAAAATATATTTGAAGTGGTGAGATGCTGAGAGATGTGAATTTGTATTTCTGCTCTGCTGGGCCATGTGCAAAGTTTTCTGATTAGCTATTGCTTCTCCCCTACCCAAACCTCCACAGTTGCCTGGAGCATTGAAGTTCAAGCCAGTCCTCTAAAAGTACATTGAGGCTGGTTTATTTATTTCCAGGAAGAGTACTTTGGACATCTGATGACATGTCTAGGAAGGAGTAGGGCTTAGGGCATTTATCCAATACTGGCCAGAATGGCCAGCATATCAGGTTATAGAGACCCCCTCCATGGTTTAAAGGTCCAGGTCTTATAAATATCTCTAGGATTTTTAAGGTTCTGGTTAGGGAGGCCAGTAAGTATGTGGTTAAATTTTCTAAATTACCCAATTGTTTTAATGATAAGGTTACTGAAAAAGAGTTTGTACTTGATTTGGATATTATAGAATAATCTTTATTGGAAAAGGATATGTTTCTGATCTAAATTTAAGATATTTAAACATACAAATAGTTGTCCATATACTTGCTATGCTGGGAATCATATATACCAGTGGAGTATGTGTGTGTAATATATATAATATATATAGTATTTTATGCTGGAGCATATACAGTGACATATATATTGATATATTTAAAGTCTATATACAACTAAGTACAAGTAAGTTACTGAAAAGAAAATAGAGTAGCCAAAATTTTCTTGATCTATTTCTGTGCTTTTTAGAGAGAGCAAACCAGAATATTAAAAAGTTAAAAAAAAAAGTCATGTGTGTTTAAAAGAAGATAAATATTAATAGAAAGTAGCATAACCAAACACTAACATCATGATTTCATATAAAGACACTTGCCTGGTTTCTTGAATGTATTATCATTCTGGGCCTTATGCTGTTTTCTATTCCCTGGGTTACTCCTCCCCCTCCCCCTATATTTTCTTGACCAGGTCTTATTAGTTCTTGAGATTTCAATATTTCATGCCCTTAGGGGAACTCTACGGGTCTTGCAGATTTTGCTGTATGGCCCCTGCTTTATGCTCAGATTGAATGTTATAACTGTCCCTCATAATGAAGAATCTCAGTACAGGTTATTCATTCAATTACAGATGGTCCTGCCTTAGTGTGGTTTGATTTACAATTTTTCAACTTTATGATGGTTCAAAAGCCATACACATTCAGTATGTTCTTTGACTTAAGAGGGGGCTACATCTAGATAAACATCCCAAGTCAAGGAGCATCCATGTGATTCAATGTTCTACTTTCTTATTGAACTAGAATCTCCATTTGTATAGGGACCATGTCAGTCTTACTCTTCCTTATTCCCTTTTACAGAGTGAACACTATAATTCTTGCTAGTTGAGTACAGTTCAAGATGGAGCTCAACATTAGTCTGATTATCATTCTGTATTGACAGATGACATAATTTAAAACAAATATTGTATATAAGACAACAAAGAAAAGAAATAGAATTTTAATTTTTGTCTTTTTTGTAAAGGGAAAATGGGAATATTTTAAAATACAAGAAATAAATAAAAGCAATGGATAGAATAAGTCAAGCCATTATTCTCCTTTGAATTGTGTCAACCACCTTTACCTATAGAGTGGATAGGTTTGACTCTTCCACATCCACATGCTACAAAGAGTGGCTCAGAATCTTTTGGAAGGTCCATCTGAGAAAACCCCAGAGAAGTAATTTCCTGAAACTTAACATGTAATCATATGTTCTCCGTGTGAAGTCTTTTTAGTTCTAATATTGCTAGACTGAAAGGACCAGATGATTATTATTTGCAATATATATTTCTGGAACTCAACTTAAATAAGTGAGTTCAATTTGACACCTACGTATTTTGCCCAAATTTATGAGGTCGTATTGAGTGAGTTATACGATCAGAAGTGAGGCAGATGAGGGTACAGCATTAGTGGTGTTCAAGAGTACCATCAGTCAAGGGTTCAGACTTGAAATGAACCGAAAGGGGAAATCTCAGACCAAGTGACCAACACCCCCAGTGGGAAAATGGGATTTCCAGCTCTTCGGGGTCCTATCAGCTCCTTCTAGCACAGTATTTTCCCACTTACCCTATCAAAGTACAAAATATTTCCTAAGTGGGATTTCTATACTCCATGTTGATGTCAAATCTGGCTTCTGGCTGGACAAGAAAATTATACAATACCTCCTGAGTTGTTCTCTGCCTAAGGGGCTAAATCTTCAGTGTGCCTTTTGAGTTTTTCGGAGAGAGGAAGCTACAGAGTTTATGGAAACCTTTGTAGAAATGAAATGCATAGAAACTCTTTCTGTGACCCTGAGCAAACCTACACCACATGATGCACATTTGAGAAAGGGACTTCCTTATGAATGCAAGAAAAAAAGATTTAGAAACAAAGTTAAATGAAGATGGGAGCAGCATTGCTCACAGAAGGAAGATCAAACACGCCATAGAAAATACATGTTACGGTACAATTGCCCTCTGGGAGTCACAGGATTATGAAAGTCTAACTTAATTAAGGGAGAAAATAGGTCATATTTAATAACCACATACGTGACACACCATTCTGACTATATAAAATATCTGAAGAAGAGAGGAAAATGAAGAAATGAGAAATACAAGAAAAGTACCCATGGAATGAATGCATCAATAGCTTCTACTGCATCTAAGTCAGGTAAGTGTTTTGATTTTGTATTTATGAAAAATTCACCAGTCTTCTAATTTCTCTCTTAAAAAACACTTGCGGTATATATGAAAGGGAAACTTGAGGTGTTAAGAGAAGAAACAAAATGATGTTACCAAATTTTTTTTTTTTAAATTAAGAAGTAATAAGTATTCTCTTTGTAAAACTATACCATGCTTTTTTCTTTCCTCCTCTCATGTTATCCAATGAAAGGTAATCAGGTATTTGTGAGCTCTGCAGGGAATTTTCCCCCTTTGAGGGCTCAGTGTCCCTGTGGGGTCGAGCTAATTACAGGTACATTTCCTCTGCAAGGCAGTCAAGCTCTGTATTGTTGAAAGGACAATTAATAATTGAACAAAGCGAGCCAGAATTTTTTTTTTGCTCACATGGCTGGCTTGCAGGCAGCTTTGCTGTCACACAGGGAGCAGAGTCTCTTCTTTGGGTGTCTCCAAGAAAGGCTTCACATTATATGCTGAAAAAAGTCACCTACTGTTTCCAAATTCAAAAGAAACTCTATAGAACCCCACGAAAACAAAAACCCAAAAATCCTAGTATCCTTTTAAAATATTAAAGGCAAGTTCCTCTCCTATCACCAGGAATATGGTAGTGATTAGGTGGTTATTTATGCTAGATGTGAAAGAGATAAAAGAACAGGCTTGGGACTGTAAGGAAGAATCATAGTCTATAAATGCATCAGCTAGCTAGTTTTGCAAGTATTAGAATAGCATTTGACTATAGAAGAGTCAGATTTTCCCTTGAGATGTTGAAGGAGACAGGGAGAGAATCTCTGTAAAGGGTCATGAATTAATACAGTAAATCCTTGTGCTATGTGCCAAGCCATGGGCAGGGGCTTGTAAACTTTTTTGTAAAGGATCAAATAGAATATGTTTTAGGCTCTGTGGGCCAAGGGATATTTGTTGCAACTATTCATCTCTGTTGTTTTAGAACAAAAGCAGCCATAGACCATATGTGAATGAATGAGCAACTCTGTGTTTCAATAAAACTGCATGTACACTGAAATTTGAATTTTACATATTTTTTGCATGTCAAAGAATAGAATTCCTCTTTGGATTATTTCCCACCAGTTTAAAAGCTGTTATCAGCTTGTGGGCAGTACATAAGTGAGGCAGACTGGATTTGGCCTATAGCTCTACTTTGCTAACCCCTCCTACCCACTATTGAGAATCTCTGTGAGTATACCTATTTTTCTAGTTGATTTTGAAGTCTCCAGGGTTCTTTAGTGTGTGTAAATACCGTCTTTACTCTGGAAGACATAGTACCCTCCGGTCTTTCATTGACTTGAAACATTATAGAAAATCATGTTATTTAGGGCTCAAAGCAAATGATCATTATCAAAGTGAAGTTTATTAGAGTTACTCATGAAGACCTACCTAGTTAACCTTCTAGATAAACTGGGAAAGAGCCTGAAACTCTGGTAATATATCTGAATTTTTTCTGAATTCAACAGATTAAAAAAGAATCTGTTAGGGGTTTGAAGTCAGTTTTAGACCAAAAGAAATAATGTCTTTGTATTAACATAGTTCATTACTTGATTATAATTTGAATATAATCTATCTTCCCTTTTTTCTCTCTCCCTTTTTTACTTCCTATATTTACCATTTGTTCCACAAAAAATGATTACAAAGAATATCTTTATACAGACATTTTAATTAGAAAAGATGAGACAAAATGAAAATAATGGCAAGAAAACAAGATGATAGCAGGAATGTGAATTCAATGTCATAAACTCCTACAAAGTTTGCATAAAATCAACTTTAACATGTCATTTACACATAATAATTTACCTTCCTTTACAGATAGTATATAAATTTGGCTGTAATTTTGCTATCAATCAGTATAGTGAATATATGATCATATATAAAAATTCCCTGGGTCTATTCTTAAAAAACAAAATATTGCTTAGGAAAAAGATGGTAGAGATAGTGAAAACAAAGAGGAGTTTCTTCAAAGGATTCTTCACAAAGGAAAAATCTGGGAAAAAATTCATACTTTCTCATTAACGTAAGTGGAAAAAATGATTTTGGAAAGTATCTTTTACAACATCCTTAAACTTGTAGCTTCTATACCAAATTGCCCTTAAGTAAAGGCAATCCTACTTGAGAGAGAGGAGGGGAGTGTGGAATTGGGGGCCAATATAATACCATGCAAGTAGAATGTGTCTGAAAGTTTAGTTTCTTCCTTGGAAGTGGTGTATGATATCCCCTGGTTCATACTTCAGACCATCCTCCATTACGTACTTATTTTCACATGAGGTCTAAACTGAGTCCGTGAGGAAACAACTTTGATACTGACTTCCTAAATCAATATACTGCTTGAACGTACATGTGTATTATCAGTGAATGATGGGTCACTTGGGTTAATAAGGATGGGTTTTGAGAGAATTTTTAATGAAATAGAGTCCTCTAATAAGAATACTTGCCTAAATATAAGATCACTATATAGGTTGGTCCAAAGTTTACCCAAGAAATTAATTTGGGGTATAATGCAAGTGAAGGCCCCAGAGATTTTTAAAGGCACTATAACCACACACACTATCCCAACCTTTTAGAGACATATCAAGAAAGCTCATATGTATGCCCAGCTTTATACAATATTTTTTATGGTGTTCATTCCAAAATGAATATGCTGTAACTTAAATTTCTAGGTACTTATATGAAAAAACTTTAACAGACTATCAGATATAAATCAGTTAAAATTCAGGGGCTCGTTATCAAAATAAACAGTATGTTATAAGAATAACTGATCAATAGCTCCTCATTTTGGAATAATTAACTAGCAGGCTTTACTCCTTCACTCTTCAAAGACTGTATACTGGCAAAGGCATTGTCTTGCATTAAGGAAATATAATTGGTAGAGCAGGAGAGTTAATCCTAAATAATTTGGTAAAACATTTAAAGTTTAAAAAGCAGGTAAGCTAGGGAACCTAGTTATGGTGATAGTGGTTAGAAGGGGCAGGAAGGATATAGAAGACATTTCTGGGACATGATTTTCTGATTCTTACTTAGTTTGTACCCATAGCTGGAATCCACAATGAGCTCATATGGCTTAGCCGAGGTCTGACACCCAATATGGAGCCAGATACCCGAGATAGGACATTAGAGATGAGAAACAATTTTATATTATTCCTGAAAAATTTCTTCAAAAAGTGCCACATATTCGGAAACTATAGTTAAAAACAAAGCAAAACAAACAAATATAAAAACAACTGCACAAATTTAATTCATACAAAGTATTGCTCCAAGACACTCAAGTTCCAAACTAGCGTACATTTTACATATAATATCAAATAATCCAGTGCTTCTGTGTTTGTTGCTTGGAGGGCTGTTCTATTGAAAATTAAATCATGTATATATATGTGTGTGTGTGTGTGTGTGTATATATACACACACATACATATCAGTGCTATGGTTATAAAATTTATAGAGATGAACACATTAGCAAAGACCACGACAACCCCAAATAAGACGTATGTTGCAATTCCCTTAGTGGTTTAGTAATAAGGCTCATGTTTGTTCTCTGATTCAGTGGAATCCCAAAAGCATGAGGACATCTTCAACAGTATTGATAGTATATTGGAAATTGGAGCATTGCTTACCAGTTGGTGTAAGGTGTCTCCAGGTGATAACAGGTTCAGGACGGCCATTGGCCATGCACACCAGGGTCACATTGCTGCCCTCATTCACAGTGACATCCGAGGAGATGTTGGAGATCTTTGGTGGGACTGTAAAGATAAAAGTAAATTAAATATGTAACCATGTCCTTAAGGTCAGGCTTATAGCACTGGTCTATGCAATTGGAAGTGGCAAATTGAGCTTTTATGACTTAATTTGAGTTTTTATGTTAAGAAGCAGGGTGCATTTAAGACTTGTCTTTATCATCTGCTCACCAAATTTATATGGAGTTCCTAAAGCGTTACTATAAGGTAAAAATATCCCCCATCTCCCAATGGCTATCTGAGTGCTGTAGAACATACATATAGTCACATATTGAAAATGTCTTGGTTAGTTTTAGATTGGCATGGAACTTATTTGATACTAGAAAACATGCACATTTGTACAAATTGATATGTTTTTCTTCTTATCATTGTTACTAATATTTATTTTCTTTCGTATATAAAATGTAGTCCAATCTCTCCTCCAAGTACCAGGAAAATAAAAACAATGCCATATTATAGTATACTATTGTGCTGAATTAAATAACTGTGTGATTAAAATGTAATAATATCTGATTACTTAAAATCTACCCATAGAAGGAAACCATGTGTTAATTACTACAATAGAAAGTTCCTAAATATCATCTGGGTATGTGACAGGCTGTATGATATACCTTAGTATTTAACTGAATTAATAAGACCTATGTCGCAGAAAAGTAGACACTGTAAAAATACTATTACTTTTAATGCTACCACCCATACAACAGACAAAATAATAACAGCTAAGGTTAAGAAAACATTTACTACACATAAGACCTCAGGTAGAGTACTTAACAAGTATCTCAAGTATCATTTCAATAACTTTTTAGGAAGAGATAGATTTATTTCATCAAATTTTGCCAATTAATAAAACACATGAACAATTGGAAATCAAACGATCTTCATTCATGCAATTTAGAGTCTTGATCACCAAAAATCACTTTATAACAATATATTTGCACCAGATTGTTCTTTGCAGCTCAATTCATAATAGCCAAGTGATGGAAGAAGCCCAAGTGCCCATCGACCCATGAATGGATTAATAAATTGTGGAATATGTATATCATCGAATATTATGCAGCCTTAAGAGATGGAGACTTTACTTCTTTTACATTTACATGGATGGAGCTGGAACATATCCTACATAGTAAAGTATCTAAAGAATGGAAGAAAAAATATCCAATGTACTCAGTACTATTATGAAACCAATTTACAATCACTCACACTTCCATATGAAGAATAGATCACAACTATGGCTGAAGATGAAAGAGGGAGGAGGTGGGTGGTGCCTGTGGTTCAGTGAGTTGGGCACTTGCCCCAGATACCAAGGGTAGTGGGTTCAAACCCAGCCCTGGCCAAACTGCAACAAAAAAATATAGCCAGGCATTGTGGCGGGTGCCTGTAGTCCCAGCTACTCGGGAGGCTGAGGCAAGAGAGTAGCCTAAGCCCAGGAGTTGGAGGTTGCTGTGAGCTGTGTGCCACAGCACTCTACTGAGGGTGATAAAGTAAGACTGTCTCTACAAAAAATAAAAAAGAAGAAGAAGGAGGAGGAGGAGGTAAAAGGGGGGATGAGAGGGAAGGGGGGAGGTCAGATTGAGGGAGGGTGAATGGTGGGATCACACCTATAGTACATAATGCAAAGGTACATGTTGGATCTATTAGTATAGAGTATACATGCCTTAACACAATAATTAAATGAGATGAGGTATATATTAACAAGTGTGATGTAAGCGTATCTAATTCAATATGAAATCAGCACATTGTACCCCATAAATGCACTATGTGTTTATTTTTTAATAAAAAAAATAAGTCTTGATTGGGATGACTTTACTATTTCAAAAAGCCTTTGCTCAGGAAGATAGAAGTTAAAAATATCTTTATTATTCATTTCAGGAACTTCCTGAAAATACACTTATGATACCATTTTACTGATCATCTTATAGTAAACATCAAATGAATGTCTTTTCTTTTTCCTGCAAGACTTACTTTGAAACCCTGGTTTCAAAAGAGTTGATTGAGTTTTTTCAATCCTAAAGTGTTCTTTCAATAACTTCTTGTAATAAAAAAAAGATATCTAATGGGGGTTTTATTTATGGGTGAGAAACTAAGGCCGAGAAGGGGCTGGGTGAGGGGTAGAAAATGAGTTTGAATCTAGGCAGACTCCAAGGCCTGTGCTCTTAAGTACTACTTGAATGAAACTTCATCTTCACAATCCAGGCTACCAGATGGCTGAAAATGACAGAAATTACTTTTTGGTGATGTGAGAAATGAGTCCCCAAGGGCAAGCTATACTGCTGTCTGACTGACTTCATTAGTGTTTGGGGTGGCAACATTAGATCCCACACTGGTAGGCTTAAGTGGGAAGTAAATTACTCACAAATTTCATCACAGAGGTTATGCACTGATTACAAATAGCAGGGTTTATGGTTTGCCCGTGATTTTCTTCTTTTTCAAACAGTTGCTTAGGCTCTTCTTGACAAAATGTGTCACTGGGGGAGGGAGAAGGACAAAAGAGCATGAAAGGGTCCAATAGAAAAGAATCTTATTGTTTTCTTATTCTTTCTTCCTCTTAAGGACTCCGAGGAGTGAATAAAACAAGAACCTTTCATGCTAGCAGAAGCAAATGGCTGACAGCCATATAATCCCTGCAAATCCTTGTTAGATGTGAGTGGTGTTTGGGCAACTGACCCATCAGGGTGTAACACGGAGAAAGCAGGATGTGGACTCCCTCGACCTTCTCATTCCTCTCCTGTAGGGCCTCTGGGTAACAAATGGTGATTCCAAATCAAGTCCAATAGGAGCAGTGACTACAGTTGACTCCTGTGATTAGCACTCTTTATTTGTAGAATTTCTATTTCCCCTTTTAGCTGCTGAGGTTAGGGGCCATATTCTTGTGTGCACATGGCAACATGTAATATGTTCTCTCAGACTTCTATAGTAATGACCTGAAAGGTCATACCCATTTTATGGGGAAGAAGATGAGGCTCAGAGAGAAATAATGGCTTGTCAAGGGTGATCCCATCAAGAACTGTGGTGGGACTTAAAATTCAGAGCTTCTGAATGTCTACTTGTTCTGCTGTTTCCTAGTCACAGTTTCTAAAACCACAGTTGAATAAGCCAGAGATCTGAATATCTCCAAAACAACTGCAGTAACTATAAATCAGTGACAGTGTTCAAGGACAAGATTTAGACCTACTAGGTGCCATCCTCAAAATCTAAAACCTGTCACAGGGAGCTGTGTTGTAATTGGTAAGAGCCCACATTACTCAAACTATAGTTCTACAACACAGGACCAAGAATACTGAGATAAAATAGGCATGTGTTTTGATTCTATAAAAAGGGGGCTTTATATCCCTAATAAAAATATGCAATTTTTTTTTCTTTTTGAGACAAATTCTCACTGTGTTGCCCAGGCTATAGTGCCATGGCCTCAGCCTAGTTCACTACAAATTCAAACTCCTGGGATCAAGACTTCTTCTTGTCTCAGCATCCCAAGTAGCTGGGACTATATGTGAGAACAACTACACGTAGCTGATTTTTCTATTCATAGTAGAGAGGGGGGTCTTACACAAAACACGCAAATTTATAAAACAAAATATACTTCCACGATTAACTCACATTACCTCCTTTTAATAAAAGAAACACACACTAGGGACTTTACATTTACATGTCACACAAGTTAAGACACTTGATCAATGTTACATAAGCAGGCACTGATAGAATTGGGAATGACATCTACAATAATTGACTGCAAGGCTCTGGCCCCCAAACCATAATGTGTCTCTTAATTAAGGAAAACGTACTCAGGCCTTAAATCTCAGAGAATGGAGAGGCATGCAGGATTTGTATTGAGCAGTTAGAAATGCAGCCTCATTGTATCACTGCGCCCCACTTGTCTCTTTCTTCCAGTGTATATCACTTCATCATTTATTTTCCTACTTTATTTTTTTTGTATTCTAGCTTCTTCCCATAACACTTTACATGCAATGTAGTTATTTTTGGACTTGAAAGAAATCCCTCCCCAAACCCCATATTACCCTTATATACACTCTTAATCTCTCTTTCCAAATGTCTTTTTTTTTTTTTTTTTTTTTTTGAGACAGAGCCTCAAGCTATCCCCCTGGGTAGAGTGCTGTGGCATCACAGCTCACAGAAACCTCCAACTCTTGGGCTCAGGTGAGTCTCTTCCCTCAGTCTCCCAAGTAGCTGGGACTATAGGCGCCTGACACAACGCCCTGCTCTTTTTTGGTTGCAGCCGTCATTGTTGTTTGGCAGGCCCAGGCTGGATTTGAACCCACCACCTTAGTTGTATGTGGCTGGCACCTTAGCCACTTGAGCCACAGGCGCTGAGCCTCTTTCAAAATTTCTTGAAGAAATTGCTCTAGAGGACAATCCTTTGCCATCTACCCACACTTCAACCTTCAGCGCCATCTGTATCCTCTCCTTAACCTCCACAGAAACTACTCTCAAGAAGCTCACCACAGCCATATTGTTTCTAGATTCATGGATAACTCTTATTATTATCCTGATATGCTTGACTCTCTGTCAATTTTCATAAGCGTCTTTCAGCCCTTTTTGTTTGTTCTTCTTTGTTTCTAGGACTTGATCAAACTCAATTGCTTTCCCTCTAAATCGTCTAGTCATCCCTCTCGGTTTAATTTTTGAACTCATCTTATCCTGTCCCTTAAGTTCGATCTCTGTCCTCTTTCTTCACCTTAATCTATATATTCATTGGGTAATCTTCTCTATTTTCTAGCTCTAGAAGCTAAAGCAATGTCATGGGTGACCCCCAAATCAGTATCTGCAACCCACATTTTTATCATGACTGTTACGCCCACATTTCCAGTTGACTATTCTATATTTCTATTGCATGCCTCAAAGATACCCATGATTCAACATATGCAGAACCAAAGTGACATCTTTCTTTCCATACAACATGGTGTCATCGTGCAGAGTTCCCTAAGGGGAAAAAGAAAAAGCCCCTGCCTCACCTGCTTGACTGCTCTCTCTCCTTCACTGCCCCATACAAAATTGGTCACCAATTTTGAGGCTTATGCCTTGGAAGTATCTCTCAAATTCATTTATTACCCCTGTCCCTACTCCCCCTGTCCCTAGTTTCAAATATCAACATTTTTTTTGCCTGAATTACTACAAAAGCATCCAAAGTGGTCTCTTTGTCTCTATTTTTCTCTCCTGGTGCTCACTGCCACACATTTACCACACTACAACCAGATTTTTTCCCCCTAAATTGTCAATGTGAATATAATATCTTGTGATTAATCTCACGGCCCTCAAAATAAAATCAAACTTTATAATGTGCATGTAATGTCAGTGTTGCAATTCGGATAGTCCGGAAAGAAGCTCAGGTGTGGAGGGCAGGTGCAATTTGCTTTATTCGGCTCAAGACAACTAAGAAGCTACGTGAGAGACGAACCCTTATCCAGCTCCTGGAGGCCAGTGAGCTGAGGTACACAGATCGTCTGCCATCTATGATCTGCCATCTGCACAAGGGTAAGGTCCTGTGCACCTTCACACCAGGGAACAAACATGGCAACCTGTCAAGCAGTAGCTCCCTAGCATAACATTGCTGTGGACAATTGTGGCTGTCTAGGAACCACGGTGCCTTCCAGCAACATGAGCAAGCCCAGGCAGCTTTATCTCATCCCACACCTAAGACGGTAGGGAGAAAGTCCAGACCCCTTTGTTGGCCCCTACAGTGGCTTACTATGTGATTTGTGACTGGCTCCTGCTTCTCTCCCAAGACTCATCTCACTGCATCTTTTACTCAGATGAAACTGTGTGGTTCCTGGAATGTGCTGTCCTCATTATGCCCCAGCACTTGCCATTCTAATGTCTCTACAGCGAATAGTCTTTCAATTCTTCATGTGCTTAGCCCTTTCCCACTTCAGGTTTCAACCCATTGGCTCATCTTTATTTTTTAAAATATTTTTATTTCAGAACGTTAGTTCTTGTTACATGGATGAATTGTGTAAGGCTGAAGTCAAGGACGTTCATGTGCCCATCACCAGAGCAGCGGACATTGTACCCGACAGGTAAGTGTTTATCCCTTATCCCCCTCCCGGCCTCCCTCCTCCTTACTGCTCATCTTCTTCCTTACTTCCGGGGTGACATCCTGTCCTTCCCAGCCCTGACTCCCTCCCTGCTCCTGACACCATGTTGAATGGTGAACTCCGCTGAGTGCTCACCTTATGCCCCGTATTTCAGTATAGCACTGAATCATCACTACTGGATTACTCACTCGTGCTTCCACTAGACTGTAAGAAGCAGAGGCCAGGGTCTTTGTTTTCTGGACCCCTGAATCTGACAGCGCATGGTAATTGGCACATAGTGGATGCCCAAAAGGTATTTGACAAAAAATGTACTTAGGTTTTCTCAATTCTTTATTTCACTCAAAGAAGGTATCTCACTGGATTTTTGTCAGAAAGGAGAAAGCTTTTATTTTCAATCAGCAACATAGAGCTTGATCAATATTTCTTTACCTTCGCCTTTAGTCGCCTATTCCACTCTGGACTTCTTTGACTCTTACTGAGAAACTAACCACGGGCAGAGAGTGTGTGTATATTTCAGGAACGTAGGAAGCAAGAAACACGTGCTAACTTCCTCAATTACAGACTTTGAGTTTTAACTTTTTAAAACTTTTCTGTTTCTTTTCTATGAGGGAAGAGATAGATAGTAATTCATAAAATTTAAATTTATATCATCGCTGTTAACATCAAGGTGACTATTCAAAGGTTTTATTCTATTACCTCATAAAATCCTTAGAACAATTCTGGGGAGTAAAAGGTATTACTGTTATTATTTCTACCATTTTACTCATCTGGACAGAGGGGACAAAAATGGGTACAAATCACATAGCTAATGGATAACAGAGCTGGGACCAAAACCTATGACTTGTATATTTTATAACCTTTACTCTTCCTGTAGGTCATATTCCCTTTTGCCAAAGTGGTGCAAATAGTACTTTTTTCAAGTTTAATTTTCAGTAAAAAATGACTGCCTAGGAACTACTGTTTAACATAATAATCATATTTGAATCAACAAACATATGTTGTTTATTTTTCAAAATCACTGTAATGTTGATTTATGCTCAATCCTTGGGTCATCAGAGCAGTGTTATTTCTTTCTGGACTATCCCCTCACAATTCTTATTCACAGGATATTAGTGTGATTTATTATATTTTCCTCCGTGTAATGCCATGAACCATTTACCCGATGTTTTCAATCTATTCGGTTTCAGCAAATTCTCCAATTTGTCCGGATTATTTTGTTTTTCCTACTGATTAGTGACAGCTTTATATATTATAAGGAATTGACCTTTTGTTGTCATGTTGCAACTTCTCTGTTGTATTTCTTGCTTTTGTTTATTTTTATTTTGCTTAAGTTTAAAGCTTCCTTGTTGTTATATCTATTGATCTTCGTAATGTTGTTTCTTCCATTGCCTTTGTGCATACACATGGTCATTTTCCAACATAGGATCAGTTAAATATTTATCTCCATTTCTTCTTCTTCTTCTTTTTTTTTTTTTTTTTTGGAAGATAAGAGTCTCACTCTGCTAGACTACCATAGTGCCAGCCTAGTTCACGACAATTTCTTGGGTTCAAACAATCCTCCTGCTTCAGCCTCCTGAGTAGTTGGGACTACAGGTATCCACCACAAGAGCCAGCTAACTTTATCTGTGTTTAGTAGAGATGGGGTCTCACTCTTGCTTGGGCTGGTCTCAGACCCCTGAGCTCAAGGGATCTTCTTGCCCCATCATTTCAGAGTGCGAGGGTTGCAGGCATCAGCCATAGGCCTTGCCTCTTCTTTTTCTTTTAATTGTTTCATATTAAACCCTTGAAATCATCTGGAATTGATTTATGATGTGAGAGATAATCAGAAATCTCTTCCAATAAGTTTTTAGTCAATTTTCCTAATGTCATTTGTTCAATGATAGCAAATGCATCCACTGTTTTGTCTTTCAGACTCATCTTATAAGTGCTGCCAACCTGGCCAGCTCAGTATTTCTGGGAAATGTAAATATAAACCTTACTTATCAAGCCAATGAATATTACCAAAATATTTATAAAATATATCATTAGATGTTTTGGAGACAACACTATTTTATGTTAATTTTAAAATCTGAATTATTAAATAGGTGATACTCTTTCATGAAATAACACACAAAGTGTTTGTTAAAGAAATGTACTTTTTCCCTATTTCATACAAATTTAACTGTGGTTTCTTAATAATGCTAAAACTAGGTGGGGCCTGTGGCTCAGTGAGTAGGGCACTGACCCTATATACTGAGGGTGGTGGGTTCGAACCTGGCCCCAGCCAAACTACAACTAAAAAATAATCCAGTGTTGTGGCGGACACCTATAGTCCTAGCTACTCGGGAGGCTAAGGCAAGAGAATTGCCTATGCCCAAGAGCTGGAGGCCACTGTGAGCTGTGACGCCCCAGCATTCTTCAGAGGGTAACGAAATGAGACTTTATCTCTTAAAAAAAAATGCTAAAACCTAGGTACATCTAAGTATGTGGATTCCTTCAGCTGTGTGATAAAGCAATCTTACATAAGATTATGCCACAATTGGTCTGGCTCTGCCACTGATGTTTTTCTGTCCCTCCTCACTCTTCTCTCCCAGAGGTCCAGCATCTGCACTGAATTTTGTGAACCCAGAGTTGACTGTATATGTTTGCAGTTCTTTAGATTCCAACTCATCCCTCGTTCTTTTCTTTTTTTTCTTTTGAATAAGATTAACATGTTTTAGAGGGTCTGACAATTAAATTCACAAACTGGCCTAGAGAAAGTGCTACATTACCTCGTTGCTGAATATCACTATGTCCACCTTCCCCTCAGGAAGCTATGTACCAATGCTGCACCTTCAAAGCAATTTTGGAACTCTTTTTCTGGAATGGGTATCACAGTTGTCGGCATATTAGCCTTGACGTCCTGAATGTCATCAAAATGTCTTCTTTTCAATATTTCCTTTATCAGAACACAGGCCAAATTAGGTGAGCAGAGACCAGATTAGGTGAATAGGGAGAGTGTTGCAGTGCATTTGTTTACTGGCTAAAAATCCTCTCACATACAATGCTAAGCTGGGGCACATTGTTGTGATGAAAGAGCCACACCTTTCTTATGCCAAGATTTTCAGTTAAGATTTTACTATTTCTCTATTGATGTTTACTT